>NC_091066.1:27754204-28056222 GCF_000393655.2 Nicotiana sylvestris
AGGGGAAGCTGGGCTTCGCATTTGCAAGCCAGAGGTCGCAAATTCGACTTCTGCGTCTGGTGCAATGACCTTTTATTCCGAGGCTTAGCCCATTTTCCTCATTTTCCCATTTGGTCATAAGCGATTTTTGAAAGCATTTGAGAAGGGGTTCCATAATCATCAAGAGGTAAGTGATTTCTTCTAGTTATGGGTTAAATGCAAGGATTATATATAGATTTAAACATGTAAACATTGTAAAAATTTAGGGATTTAGAAGAAAAACCTAGAAAGTGATATTTTTGGATTTTGACCACGATTTTGGGCATGGAATTGAGAATTAATTTTATATTTGAGTTCGTGAGGTCATGAGTAAACCTTATTTTCGAAAAATTTCGGAATCCGGGCGCATGGGCCTGAGGGCAATTTTGTCAACTTTTTGATCGGGGGGTAGGAATTGTTATAAATTGGATTATAATGAGAAATTGAACATATATTAATGGGTTTATATAATTATTGGCTAGTTTTGGAGCGTTGTGCATCGATTTGAGTCTTCAGAAGGGCGTGGAATGCCGGTTATGGAATTTCGGAGCGAGGTGAGTCTCCTTTCTAACATTGTAAGAGGGAATTGTCCCCATAGGTGAAATAATTAAATATGCGCTTCTATTTGTGGGGGCTACGTACGTACGAGGTGACGAAAGTTCGTGCGTAGCTACTATTATGCTTATGTTCGGGTAGTCTAGGACCCCAAAGCATGCTTTACTTGCAATATTTGAAATCTTGTTGTCAATTTAAAATGCTTAAAATATATCGAACGTGTAAAATGAATTTCTAAAAGACTGGACATTGTTTCTTGATTTTTAAAAGAGAAATTGCTTTTCCTTGAATAATTGCTCCCTGATGAATTCTTGATTGACTGTTTGTTGTGTTTATTTATATTTGACCGCGTCACATGTATGATTCGCGAGCGGGGTAATAGATGCATCTATGGTTCTCACCATTTGACCCTCTGTCAGTGCACAGTTTAAATATTGTTGTATCGGGCTGTAAGACCTCGGCATGATTTGCGCATGCTTGTATTGCTTGCCTGAAAAATTTGTAATTAATGAAATTGCCTCCCTGGTCTGAGATAAATTGATAGACCATGGAGTATGAATTTGGAAACTTCTAAATATAAAAAGGGTTGTTTACTTGTTTCTTGATTTACTTGAGTTTACTGCAGTTTCTAATAAATTTATGATTATTCACCTTATTAATATATTATTATTGGACCATTAGTAAGTGTCGAAGTCGACCGCTCATCTCTACTTCTTCGAGGTTAGACGGGATACTCACTGGGTACACGTTATTTTCGTACTCATGCTATACTTGCTGTGCATTTTTGTTGTACAGGCCCATGTAAGTCTAGTGGCCTAGTTGGGCGCAACGGCATGGTTGATACGGGGACTTAGGTGAGTTGCACCTCTCGAGACGATCCGCAACCAGTAGAGTCTCTTTCTAAGTATTGTACTGTATTTTATTTTCTGTCCAATTGTATTCTGGACAACTATTGTATTATATTATTTCCTAAAAATTGCTCATGCACTTGTGACACCGGGTTCTGGGATGATTATGGGATATTCTGTATTAACTTCTAAACATTCTTTTATTTATTCTGTAAAGATTATCTTTTACTAGCCAAATTGAAGGAAAATCATAGTTTTCACAATTATTTAAACGAGAATTTAATTAAGTATTTATGATCGGCTTACCAAACAGCGGTGTCCGACACCATCACGACCCTTGGTGGATTTTGGATCGTGACAATTAATTTATCAAACTAACACAGGTCATTAACAACTGTTATTAACCACCTAATAGCCGTAACCAACACTCTAACTAACTAATACACGTGAGTTGCACATGATCTATTTGAACATGCCCCCTTAAGCTGGAGTGTGCAAGAAATTGAGCACACCAAGCTTGCCAAGTAGATGCATGTGATGTGTAGTCCCTAGCCCCTTTGTCAGCA
Source organism: Nicotiana sylvestris (assembly GCF_000393655.2). Classification (NCBI taxonomy): domain Eukaryota; kingdom Viridiplantae; phylum Streptophyta; class Magnoliopsida; order Solanales; family Solanaceae; genus Nicotiana; species Nicotiana sylvestris. The sequence continues at coordinate 27,756,192 of NC_091066.1, forward strand.
AATCTGCTTGTTGATCCTTGATACTTATTGTGAGCACGTGATTTTTGCCTCACGAAAAATACTCTAAAATAAATCAAAAAATAAAACAAAATTCTCTTAGTATGCAATTTTTAGAATTTATGTGGCGTTTATTAATTATTTGTGTTTTGTCCGTAAATGTTTACTTTGTTATAGTTAAATGAAAAAATAAAATAAAAATACATGTTGCATGCATATATAGGATTTAATTATGCATTTAAGAGTTAATTAAAGAGAAAATCACGAAAAATATGCATTTATCTTATTTTTCGTCATTTAAATGTGTCATTGTGTGATTAATATTTTGTCCTGTGTGTTAATGGTTGTTAAAAGGTAATTAATATTTTTAAGGGTAATTTATTTTTATATAAATTAGGAATTAAAGTGTAAAGAAAATTGGACTGGGCCATTAAATTAAAAGATATCAGGCCCAAAACAATGCACTTACCCAGCCCAAATCTGTCAACCCAAAAGACATCAAACGACGTAGTATAGGGCAGAAGCTACGTCGTTTTGATGATACCCATTCAGGTGATTCCCAAACAATCAACGACACCGTATTGATATGTTTATCTGAACCGTTGATCAAATTGATCTAACGGCCCAGTTCAGCTCTTTCATTAAACCAAACGACGACGTATGATCATATTTAATCAGGACCGTTCATTGTTTCTGATCCAAGGGTTCCTAGAGTTTGGACCTTACCCGTAATCCCTACTCGACCCATTGCCCCAATTCAGCCCGACCCCAACATTAAACCAAACGACATCGTTTGGTTAAATGAACTGATCCTGACCGTGGATCATGTTTGATCTGACTGTCATTATCAATCCACCCCACCCCTATAAAAGCCTAAATCCTACCCCAACCCCCCAAACCAAATACCCCACCCCCTGTGTCATGTTTATCATCTCTTTCAAGAGATCAGATGAACTCCACCTTCCACCACCGTGCACCGCCCACCGGAAATCACCTCACGGCGGTTCCGGTGGTCCAAACAACTCCACCTTAACACCCTCGACTCCTCTCAACCTCCCCGTTCCAAATCTATAACCCATATACCTCGAATCAGGCCTCAATGTCTCGAATCTTCGATTGAAGGTTGGTATGAAAACCCAACTTTCTCCGATGGCCTCCAAATTAACACCATAGCTTCCCCTAACTACCCTCATTACGGATCTGTTGTTCGTTGGCTTCGAATCACCTCAGAGTTTCTCGAATCTTCATTTGAAGATTCGAGTGAAACCTAACCCTACCCCAACCTACCTCAAACTCACACCAGTTATCCACCTGACCTCCCTCATGCCTAAAACACCATTGGTTTGGTTCAAATATATCCAAAAGTGTTCGAATTTGAGATCAAAGAATCAGAAACCCTAAAAATTTCAAAACGTGGAATTTGCCCGAATTAAATGAGGGATTGAGGTCTAAGAGACTTTAATCGAGGTATTCTCAATTGAGAATACTTCGAATAAAGTCTGTTCAGCCTCAAAAGGTCCGAATCCAAAGTTGAGCTTTTGTCCGTATAAGATTAAGGATTCAGAGGTATTTTTCTACTTCTTTTGTTTCCTACGTGTATATTGTTGCCTATTTTAGTAGTCTGTATAATTTTCCTATGTTTTTTGTTTGATCATTTGATTCTGTTTATTTGATCAAAATTATAGCATTGTCTCTGTTTGTTGTGATTGGTTACAATGTGTATAATCGACTCGATTAAGTTCGTTGATTAGTTGTTTTGTAAATTCTTGTTTCGGTTAATGTTGATTGTAATAACCTGTTTATTTGTTTTGGATTGATTATTATCATTTTGGTTGATTAATTAGTTCTTTCCAATTAGTTGGTTCTTGTTTGATAAGTCAGAAAGTTTGTCAAACATGTGTGTGTTGATTTTGAGCAGTTAGTTTCAGGCAATGTCAATACTGACAATACCCCTGCATTCATGCTGATCTCAATTTCAATTCAAATTTGTTCTGTTGAGTTCTGTGTATTGTTAATATGTTTGTATGCAAGTTCGGTGTTCAATTTGAATTTAGCTTTTGTCCATTAGCTATTAGACATTGGGTTTGTTGGATCAATTAGCTATTGCATTTCCCTGTTTAGCCTAATCTGTAAGGATAGAGTGTTTGTTTGATTTAGGAGTTGGTTGTTAGCTGCTAAACAAGTTTAATTCAGATAACTTGTTAAGGTCTGGGACAGTAATAACAGTAATATTAAGGGATTATAGGGGTATTTCTGGGATAAAAACAGTAGGAGTAATATGATAGTAGTAGTATACTGATAGTGGAGTGTAATGACTATAATTTAATGAGATAATGGGAAACAAAGGGTAATGGGAGTGCTGAAAATCAGGAAAAGTTTTACTTAATGGGATTTAAAGTAATAAAGCAGAATTTTAGTGGGATTTTCGGATTTTAAAAGAAAGAAGGGGTCCGGGCAGCATTAAGATGATAAGTTGTATATAAAAGGGGGTTGGGACTGATTTAAAAAAAAAACCAGATAGAGGGAATACAGAGAGACCACAGAGGAGAGAAAAGAAAAAAAGAGATAGAAGAAAAAAAAATCAGAGAGAGGAATACACACATAGAAGAGAAAGAAGATACACATAGAGAAGAATAGGAAAGAGAGAACTGGGAGATATAGAAAAATTGGACAGAAACAAAAGAAAGAAAGAAAATCTGAAACATTGTCTTATTGAATCTGTCCGGGTTTGTTTGTTAAGATTGTTTGGTTTAAATCTGAAATTTTTCTTAAAATTCTGTTACTGCTCGTTGGGTTCTAAGGGTCTTGTTATGTTGCTCAAATCTGTTGAATTATTTGGCATTTTCTGCTGATTTTGTTACTGCTGCTACTGCTGAAATTTGCCTCATTTACCCTCATTTCCAGGTATATATCTTTAGACTCGTGCTGTGGAAAGTTTCAAAATTACAAAAATGAATAAAGTTTGAAATTAATATTATGTCTTCTACTCGTTTAAGTCTATTAGTTTAAATTGTAGTTTTGTTTCAGTTGGTTAATATAGTAGTATGCTTGACATGATGACTATTAGTCAATCATTCCCTTTTAAGTTCATATAAGGGTTGTAATAATGTTATCTATTTTAGCATTTCGTTAAGTATAAGTTATGTTCGAATTGTCAACATGGTAGAAAGTTGCCCATTAATTCGATCTTGTGATGTTGTTAGCTAAGTAAAGAATAGTGTAGAAATATCAAAAAACTATATTATTAGCTTATTTTGTCAAATATCCGATTTTGTTTAAGGCTAGATAATGTTAATTGTATTTCGTTCATAGATGGCATAATAACGGTTATGTGAATAGCCATGGTAGAAATGCGAATTGATATAATCCGTCTCGTTTATGATGTTGGAATATGATGAATGGTTCGGACATACCACTACGTTGCATGTAATGCCATTTTATTGAGTCAATTTGTATAATAGTTCTCTTTCTCACCAATTTGATTATTTATCATTGTAAACAAATTAACTAAGCAATTATAACTTTGGACTAAAAACAAGTATATGAGAATGAGATGGGATGTATAAGCACGAATTGCAACATTTTATGTCAAGGATACGTAAAAATAGCATTCGCTACAAATAGAATAATGAAAATTCTTAGAAAATATCACTTCCTTTCATGAATCAATTTTTTAGTTTTATACGCCATTCACATTTTGGGTATACATATATTGTATTTACGAAAAAATGGTAGTATTAATCACACGTTGTTTATTTTTACTCTTTAAATTTGAATGGCTTGGAGGAACACAATTTATACGCAAAAAAATATAATTCGCGATCAACGTCCAATAAATTGTGAATTCTTTTCGAGGAATTTAGAGACTAGAAAAATATTGATTTCTCATGATTTTCACATAAAATATGGATGTAATAAACAATTTGTGGAAAAATTTATACTACCATCAAGAATATTTTGTGAAATTAGGGATACGTTCGCGTGGCCTAAATTACAAGGCAGTACGGATTATGCGTTCGCGCAAATTTGAGCCAAAATTTTAATAAAAAAAGATTCGTCGGAGGATATTAAATTAATTTTATAAAAACCCGAGATGTGCGGTTCACTACTTAATCATACAAAAGGGGCGAATGTTCTTGATTTTATTTTAAGCACAATTGCGTACATCATATTTTTTTATATATACAAAAATATTATCAATCTTTCTGTGTACACGTATGCATGGCACGATTCTCTACAAAGGGTATATAATACGAATATACGTACGCGTGATTCGTTTACATAATTGTAAACAATCTAAACAAAAGCGGTAATAAAATCGGGCAACAAGAAAAAATGTATTTAGTAAATCAAGATAATTAAGCCAAATATAAAAATGGTTAAGCGACCGTGCTAGAACCACGGAATTCAGGAATGCCTAACACCTTCTCCCGAATTAACAGAATTCCTTACTCAAGATTTCTGGTTCGCAGAATAACAAACAGAGTCATATTCTCCTCGATTCAGGGATTAAAACCGGTGACTTGGGACGCCTTAAAATTCCCAGGTGGCGACTCTGAAACAAACAAATAAATCCCGTTTCGACTGTCCTTTAATTGGAGAAAACTCCTTCGCACCCTCGCGGGGCCGGAAAGAGGAGGTGTGACAGCTCTGGCGACTCTGCTGGGGACAAATGTGACCCAGAACCACTGGTTCAGGGTTCAAGAATTCGAGCTTAAAATAACTGTTATAGTTGGCTTTATTTATTATATGATTTTTACATGTTTATGCTTAATATGCTAAATGTTGCTTTTTACCGCTTTAATATTATTTGAATTGTGAATATAAAACTGCTACGAAACCCACCTTCTTTCTGAGTCTTCTAAATTTATGGTGCACACGTGCGCGTGGCCCACCTTTCTGTTAAAGGTCATACCAAATAAGACGAAGTTGGGACAAGTAACTAGGCCGGGTAGACTTTCGTGCTCCCGGTACGTTGCCCCCACTTCGGCTCAAACTGTCCGTTTGGGTGAGCCAGGTTTAGAACAATATGCCTCAGGTTTTTCACCTAGAGTAACTCAGCCATGTACCAGATCCCTAGTAGGAATGTCTATTTGCATCATGTACATTTGGCCTTGGAGACTCAACACAGGGGTTGAGTCTGTCTAGGACAGGTGAACCCAAGATGAAAAGACTATCCTGATGCATCCTACTTGCTACTTGTGCATTCATTTGCCTCGGATTTGCTTGTTGACCAACTTAATTGAAAAAATTTTTGTGAGAGCCAAGGAATAAAATGGGTTGTTTTAGAAAATTCCCAAAAATAGTTTTAAGTTTTGAAAAAGTGTTAATTAAATAAAATATATATAATTTTTTTTTATGAATGCCTTTTTTTCTTCAAAATGAGTCTTGATTTTGTTAAAATTAATTTCAGATACAAAATGAGCACCACCCAAAACCCTCCATCCGCAAATGCAAATGAGTTTCTATTTCGGCTTCAGATATGGTGGCATGAGTTAGGAGAAGATGGTCAAAAATGGGTCGTTAAGCATTTGGGAACTCTCACAGATATTATGAAAGTTAAACCACGTGATGATTTGATTGCGGCATTAGTAACTTTTTGGGACCCTGTTCACAATGTCTTTCGCTTCTCTGATTTCGAGCTTACTCCTACATTAGAAGAAATAGCTGGATATGCCGGTTTTGATGGAGAATTAAGAAACCAAAGTCTTATATTCCCAAAAGCTCCCTAAGTGCATCGATTCTTTGGGCTCCTTAACATCAGTAATCAAATCAGAAAAAGCAACGTTATCAACGGGTGTTGTTCTTTCAACTTCCTATATTCAAGGTTCGGAAAACCAGATGGATTTGAAATTCATGAGAAGGGTCTTACTAACAAGCAGAACAAAGACACCTGGCAGATTCACCGTCGCTTCGCCTTCATGGTGGCTTTTCTAGGAATCATGGTCTTCCCAAATAAATAAGGAACAATTGATATTTGCACAACGAAAGTCGTACAGGTCCTCACTACCAAGGAAAATCACACCCTTGTCCCGATCATTCTCTCAGACATTTATCGGGCGTTGACCTTATGTAAATCAGGGGCAAAGATCTTCGAAGGATGCAAAATTTTGTTGCAAATGTGGATGATTGAACATCTTCAACATCACCCTAAGTTCATACAGTATGGTCCAAGCCATGATAATTTCATTGAGAGTTATGAAGAAAGAGTAAAAGATTATAAGTCTCCAGAAGGGGTCTAAGCCTGGGTATCTCATCTAAGATCATTAACGGCAAGTCAAATTGAGTGGACTTTTGGATGGCTCCCGGTGAGGGAAGTGATACACATGTCAACCTCAAATAGTTATTTACTACTATTAGGATTGAGAAGCATCCAGCCATATGCACCCCAAAGAGTTCTAAGACAACTAGGGAGATACCAAGTAGTTCCTGATGATGAAGATTTGAGTATGCAAGTAATCGAGTTACACCCTGAAGCCACTCTTCCCGAAGCTTTAATTCAGCAGATGTGGAATGGATGTCGATACTTGAAAGATAATACTCAAGTTCCAGACACTACAAAGGGTGAGATAAATCCAGGATATGCAAGGTGGTTTGAGAAACGGTCCCGCGTGGATGATGTACCAGAACCCGATCTAAGAAGGCCAACAAAAAGACCCCATGTTCAAACCTTTAACGATAAAATCCAAGAGCGGTTGATTTGGGGAGAAAAGGAAAAAGGGTACAAAGCAACTATCCACGCCCTAAAGGAAAATCTGAGGAGCCTCAGTTTGGAGAAAGATTTGCAAGCACAAGAAGCAGAAGGCGAGAAGAAGAGTCTGGCTTGTGAGAATAAAAATCTTCACACTCAATTTCAAAAAATGAAGAAAACTTCTGAAACACCAATGAGGAGTTGGAAGGATCAAAAAATCATCGCCAATCTTTTTGAAAAAATGCAAGATTATGATTCCATTTTTGCAAAAACTGAAAAGGCGTTGAGCAAAGCTAAAGAAATAATCCAACAATTAAACGAAGAAGCCAGATCTAATAAGGAACGCCAAGTAAGGCAATCCGAAGAAGACAGGGCACAATTCAAGAAGGAAAAAGACCGTTGGATACATTCAGAAGCCCAACTTCATGCACAACTGGAAGAAGCGAGAAGATACAACAGAGAGCATCAACATGCAGACATCGACAGAGAAAGAGCACAAGCAAGACTCGATCAGGCCAGACTCCGAGCTCAATTAGAGTCAGCTTTAGATCGTGAAGACCGTATCAGAGATATAGCCACAACTCGCCAACAGCAACTGCAAAACCAAGACGAACGTCTCCAAGACTTCAGGGCACAAATCCATGATTTAGCAGTTTACACTTCTCAAAGTTATGTGAACTGCCAAGGGATGGATTATGAAAGGTTTATAGAGCATGCACCTATTTTTGCTCGTCATCTGGCAACGGAGTTAGAAAGAATGTATCGTACGCTGGGAGGTCATCCAGGTCAAGCCCCACATTGAGCAGATAATCCAATGATTGACAACAAAAGTGGAAAGTGGAGCATGTTCAGAGATGTTAAGAGTTGTGTCTTTTATTTTGATTTGGGTGTGTGTGTTTTCAAACCATTTTCTTATAATGTTTTCCAAATGTAATGTCTGTTCCATCTTTGTATTATTTTTAAGAATAAATAAAAGTGTTTTCCTTACGTCCGAACTACGCAAGGACTGATTCATGCGGGAGCATGATACGTAGGCAATCTCTATAAGATTCGACCACAGTAAAAATAATAATATAAGAAAATAAATAAAATGAGAATGAATAACAATAAAAAACCAAGAAAAGCTGGGTGACACAAGCAACCAAGCAAATGCATAATAGAAATGGGTTATTTGTCTAGGAGCATTGCATCTCAACGTGTAATTATATATGTGCTAAACTCTCAAAACTAACAAGTTTGCTTATTTCCAGAATTCAAGCAGTTAGTTTCGCTAAAGAGTATACTGGCATATTATCATTATCACACGAGATCAAAAGGACCAATACCCGAAAGTATATCTATCCCAGATGTCGACACAGGTATTGAGATAGAGGAGATGGATGTCGGTAAAATGAAAGAAGAGATGTTTAAACTCAAGCAGCAAATGGCTGAGATGTACCGGGCCTGGTCTACAGGGCAGTCACCCCCATCTTACCCAACTAACCCTGCTCCATCACTAGCCCAAACTCAGGATAATCTTACCACTGAATTATCCCCAAATTTCCCCATCTATCAACACTACCGAGGCACCACCTCTCAGACACCGCAGTCTCCCCCTCCTAAACCAGTTCCATACTTTCCTCCACCTGTAACTCCTGTCTTTGTGGCACCTCCCACAGCTACACTCCACAAATCTCCTAGTGAGCCTACATTCCAGGCCCAGGACAACCAATACTACCCCCCGGAGCCCACCCTCAAAGCCTCCGAAATCCATTCAACTACTTCTCGTTTTGACCTCTCAACCGAAATTGACAAGCCAGCCAAAAATGCTGAACAAGAAGAGATGTTCAGGAATGTCAAAAGCCTAGAACAATCGTTCCGAGACATGCGAGGGTTAGGTGGGCAAGTCAGTGTAGCCTACAAGGATTTGTGCTTGTTCCCAAATGTACAATTACCAGTTGGCTTCAAGATGCCTAAATTTGACCTATACAATGGGCACGGCGACCCAGTAGCCCACTTAAGGGGTTTCTGCAGCAAGATGCGAGGAGCTGGGGGAAAGGACGAATTATTGATGGCTTACTTCAGTCAAAGTTTAAGCGGATCAGCTTTGGAGTGGTATACACGCCAGGACCATGGGAGATGGTACACCTGGGATGACCTGGCACAGGCATTTGCATACCATTTCCAATACAATCTGGAAATCATCCCAGATCGACTATCTTTGACAAAATTTGAGAAAAAACACAATGAAAGTTTCAGAGAGTATGGCTTCCGGTGGAGAGAACAGGCAGCAAGAGTGGATCCTCCTATGAAGGAGAGTGAAATGGTAGACTACTTCCTTCAAGCCTTGGAACCAACTTACTATGCCCATTTGGTTTCAGCGGTAGGAAAATCATTCAACGAAGTAGTGAAGATGGGAGGTATGGTGGAAGAAGGCCTCAAGACAAATAAAATCATGAGCTATTCGGCTATTAAGGCGACTACTCAAGCTATTCAAGGCGGGGTAGGAGGAATCGGAAGAAAGAAAAGGGAGGAAACGGCGGTAGTTGATTCAGGAACTTGGTCGGGATCCAGAGGTTCACCTCCTTACTATAATCAACATCGACCTCACCAATCAACTTACCACCACAATTCACCCCAACACTACTATCACCCTTCGAAACCTCATTTTTCCATCAACCATGCACAAGCATACAATCAGCCACCTACTCACGCTGATTGGCATGCTCCTGTCATACCAAGTACCTATCCTTATCCGCGAGCCCACTCCGGACCAGGTTTCAGGCCTAGTCCAGTATTCAGGGGTGAAAGGGGGCAGAAAAGGAAAACCCTCACTCCATTGGGAGAGTCCTACACTAGTCTGTTCCACAGGCTGAGACAGCTGGACATGCTAAGACCAATACAATCCAAGCTACCCAATCCTTCTCCAAAGAATTTGGACTACACCATTAGCTGTGAGTATTGTTCTGGTACACCAGGCCATGATACAGAAAAATGCTGGCATTTAAAGAATGCAATACAAGAGCTGATTGATACTAATAAAATTGAGGTTCAAACCCCCGAAGCTCCCAATATCAACAGAAATCCAATGCCAGCCCATCAGGAGGCCAATATGATAGAAATAGTACAGGCTGATGGGGAGACAAAGAAGCCGTCACAAACCGTCATGATGATCAGGTCTCATGAAGCCAAGCCAGATAAGCAGTTGACAGAGGAGAAGTCGATACCTAAGCAGAACAGAAATGGTGATGAACCATCTGTGGTAGTCGAGAAGGGATCTTCAAGCAAAGTTGCCACAAAGCAAGAAAGGTCGAAAGTGATAGTACCAGGGGTCGCCAGCAAACCCATTGTAGTCATGGAAGGAGCCCGTATAGATCGGGTTATTATCAAACCTGTAACCCAGTTACCGGTGATCAACAACAAGGCCATTCCATGGAACTATGAACGGGTGACAGTAATGTACAAGGGAAAAGAAGTCAAGGAAGAAGTCTGTGAGGTGCAAGGCTTGACTCGTTCGGGAAGATGTTTTACTCCCGAAGAGTTAAGAAAAACTAAAAATAATCCAACACCAATAAAGAAAGCTGTGACGGAAGAAGAAGCGGAAGAGTTTTTAAGAAAAATGAAGCTCCATGACTATTCTGTTGTGGATCAACTGAAGAAGACGCCCACTCAAATTTCATTATTGTCATTACTGATCCATTCAGAGGAGCACCGTCTGGCTTTGATGAAAATCCTGAATGAGGCTCACGTCCCTTATAAAATCTCTGTAAATCATTTGGGAAGAATAGCCAACAGAATCTTTGAGGTAAACAGAATTACATTTTCTGATGATGAATTGCCTGTGGAAGGTACTGAGCACAACAGAGCTCTTTACCTCACCATGAAATGTGAAAACTCCGTAGTAACCCGGGTATTGGTTGACAACGGGTCAAGTGCAAACATATGCCCTCTCTCCACTTTAAGCAAATTGAAAATAAAAGAGGAGAGGATCCAGAAGAATAGTATTTGCGTACGGGGGTTTGACAGTGGAAGCAGAGATTCATTTGGCGACATAGTGCTGGAGCTGACAATAGGGCCAGTTGAATTCACGATGGAGTTTCAAGTATTGGATATAACTATTTCTTATAATTTGCTATTGGGTCGACCATGGATCCATGCTGCTAAAGCAGTCCCGTTAACACTACACCAGGCGGTCAAGTTTGAATGGGATCAACAGGAAATAGTTGTGCATGGGGAGGACAGTTTAAATGCTCACAGCAGTGCCATTGTACCGGTCGAGGGAATAGAAAATGACCAGGGACCATGGGTATACCAAGTGTCCGACACAGTGTCGGTAGAGAAAATTCCAGAGGGGAAGTACCTTTCGAATCCAAAGATAACCTCTGCATCAGTCATGGTAGCCTATGAAATGTTAAAAAATGGTTTTGTACCCGGCAAAGGTTTGGGCTCATCTTTACAAGGAATTATTCAACCAGTATCTCTCCCCGAGAACTGGGGAACATTTGGTTTGGGATTCATACCCACTGTCATAGATGTGAGCAAGGCCAGAAAGCTGAAACAAAAGGCATGGGTTCTTCCAAAACCAGTCCCACATCTATCAAAGTCTTTTGTCAAGACCGGTGCTAAAACCCACCCGATAGCAACAATTCCTAAATCCCTAGTCAATCCTGAGGAGGAATTAATTGAAAGATTCGAGAAATTGTTTGACGATATGAATATGGTAGAAAGCGGGGAAAGTTGTAGCAACGCAGAAGTTCAATTCGTTGGGCCAGAAACAAAGCTGAATAATTGGAAAGCTACTCCTCTCCCCATTCGAAAGGAGTCTTGGTAGTTTATTTTGATTTTCCTTCAGTTTGTTTGGGTTACCTCAGGGTTGTAATCCCAATGCTTATCTTACAGTTTGTTTGAAGTGTGCAAACCTTGTTATCTTTCATCATCCAATAAAATACAGTTTCCTTTTTCATTATCATTCCTGATAGTTTTCTTTTCTTTTTCTTCTTTTTCTGTACAGTTCTTTTTACGCTGGCTCTAGTGATATGGCATGCATGAGGAATCCTCAGCCCAGTCTTAAAAATCAATCTGGTTCCGAAATAATAATTCAAGAAATATATTGTGATTATGAATCAGAATATGATGAGGATGAGGCTTTTGAAGAGATTAGTAAAGAGTTAATTCATTTTGAAGAAAAAAGCAAACCTAACCTGAGTGATACCGAAGACATCAATATAGGGGACACGAATAATATCCGAGAAACTAAAATAAGTGTCCATCTCGAACCAAAGATCCGAGAAGAGTTAATTAAAGCACTCATAGAATTCAAAGATGTTTTTGCATGGTCATATGACGACATGCCAGGCTTGAGCACTGATTTAGTGGTTCACAAATTGCCCACTGATCCAATGGTGCCTCCTGTCAAGCAAAAGTTGAGAAAGTTCAAGCCTGATATGAGTGTGAAAATTAAAGAAGAAATCACCAAACAGTTGGAGGCAAAGGTCATTCGAGTCACTCGATATCCTGTTTGGTTGGCTAATATCGTTCCTGTGCCAAAGAAAGATGGCAAAATTAGAGTATGCGTCGACTACCGCAATCTCAACAAAGTAAGTCCGAAGGATAATTTCCTATTACCCAATATCCATATTTTGATCGATAATTGTGCCAAGCATGAGATAGGATCTTTCATGGATTGTTATGCCGGGTATCATCAAATTCTAATGGATGAAGAAGATGCAGAAAAGACGGCATTCATCACACCATGGGGAACTTATTGCTACCGGGTAATGCCATTCGGTTTGAAGAACGTCGGGGCAACTTACATGAGAGCAATGACCACGGTGTTTCATGATATGGTACACAAGGAGATTGAGGTATACGTTGACGATGTGATCATAAAATCAAAGCATCAGGCCGACCACGTTGGGGATTTGAGGAAATTCTTCTTAAGACTTTGCAGGTACAACCTCAAGCTTAACCCTGCCAAATGCACATTTGGAGTTCCATCTGGAAAGTTGCTGGGATTCATAGTCAGTCGGCGAGGCATCGAGCTAGACCCATCAAAGATCAAAGCCATCCAATAATTGCCACCTCTAAGGAACAAAACTGAAGTAATGAGTTTGTTAGGGAGGTTGAATTACATCAGCAGGTTTATTGCTCAGCTCACGACAACCTGTGAGCCTATTTTCAAATTATTGAAAAAGGATGCTGTGGTCAAATGGACTGATGAGTGTCAAGAAGCATTTGATAAGATAAAAGGATACTTGTCAAACCCACCCGTGCTGGTCCTGCCAGAGCCAGGAAGACCTCTGATTCTTTACTTGACGGTCTTGGAAAATTCATTTGGTTGTGTATTGGGGCAACATGACCCCACCGGCAGAAAAGAATAGGCCATCTATTACCTTAGCAAGAAATTCACAGCTTATGAGGTTAAGTATACTCATCTGGAGAAGACATGTTGCGCCCTAACTTGGGTAGCTCAGAAATTGAAACACTATTTGTCATCCTACACTACTTACCTCATTTCACGTCTGGATCCGTTGAAATATATTTTTCAAAAGCCTATGCCAACGGGGAGACTTGAAAAGTGGCATATATTGCTCACAGAATTTGACATCATCTATGTGACTCGGACTGCAATGAAAGCCCAAGCACTGGCCGATCATTTAGCCGAAAACCCGGTCGATGAGGAGTACGAGCCATTGAAAACCTATTTTCCCGATGAAGAAATAATGCATATCGATGAGATGGAGCAAATTGAAAAACCTGGCTGGAAACTTTTCTTTGATGGGGCCGCTAACATGAAAGGAGTCAGGATAAGAGCTGTAATTATTTCTGAGACCGGGCATCACTATCCTGTTACAACTCAACTTCGATTTTATTGCACCAATAATATGGCTGAATATGAAGCTTGTATTTTGGGTTTAAGGCTAGCCGCAGACATGGGTATCCAGGAAATCTTAGTCATGGGAGATTCAGATCTTCTTGTACATCAAATTCAAGGAGAATGGGAAACCCGATACTTGAAGCTCATACCATACCGACAATGTCTACATGATCTTTGTCAGCGGTTTCAATCAGTAGAGTTCTGACATATTCCAAGGATTCATAATGAGGTTGCCGATGCATTGGCTACTCTGGCATCAATGTTGCACCATCCGGACAAAGCTTATGTGGATCCACTGCATATTCAAGTCCACGATCAACACGCTTACTGCAACATGGTTGAGGAGGAATTTGATGGTGAACCATGGTTCCACGATATCAAGGAGTATATCAGAATGGGGATATATCCAGCACAAGCCACAGGGGATCAAAAGAGAACCATTAGGCGATTGGCAAATGGATTCTTCTTAAGCGGAGGAGTTTTGTATAAAAGAACACCAGACCTTGGATTATTAAGATGCATAGACGCCAGACAAGCTACGACTGTCATGTCTGAAGTACATTCGGGAGTTTGCGGACCCCACATGAGCGGATATGTGTTGGCAAAGAAAATTCTCCGAGCTGGTTACTATTGGCTTACCATGGAGCGAGATTGTATCAGTTTTGTGCGCAAGTGTCAACAATGCCAGATACACGGGGATTTGATTCATTCTCCACCATCCGAGTTGCACACAATGTCGGCACCGTGGCCCTTCGTCGCCTGGGGCATGGATGTGATTGGACCAATTGAGCCGGCAACATCCAATGGGCACAGGTTCATTCTGGTAGCCATTGATTATTTTACCAAATGGGTTGAGGCCAAAACATTCAAATCAGTGACCAAGAAAGCTGTGGTCGATTTTGTTCACTCAAATATCATATGTCGATTCGGAATCCCAAAGGTGATCATCACAGATAACGGTGCTAATCTTAACAGTAACTTAATGAAGGAAGTATGTCAATAGTTTAAGATTACACATCGCAACTCTACTCCATATCAGCCCAAGGCGAATGGAGCAGTCGAGGCAGCCAACAAAACATAAAGAAGATACTTCGGAAAATGGTAGAAGGTTCAAGACAATGGCACGAAAAATTACCATTTGCGTTATTGGGATATCGCACTACTGTTCGCACTTCAGTAGGAGCAACTCCTTATTTGTTGGTATATGGCACTGAGGCAGTAATTCCTGCAGAAGTTGAAATTCCTTCCCTTCGGATCATCGCCGAAGCTAAGATTGATGATGATGAATGGGTCAAAACCCGTCTGGAACAGTTAAACTTGATTGATGAAAAACGATTGGCAGCAGTATGTCATGGCCAATTATATCAAAGAAGAATAGCAAGGGCATACAACAAAAAGGTGCGTCCCCGAAAGTTTGAAGTGGGTCAACATGTGCTGAAACGTATTCTTCCACATCAGGTTGAAGCAAAGGGCAAATTTGCCCTGAATTGGCAAGGACCATTCATTGTGACCAGAGTATTGTCCAATGGTGCACTATGTTTAATAGATATTGAAGGAAAATGCATAGACATGGCTATCAATTCTGACGCGGTAAAGAGATATTATGCATGATTTTTCTTTGGTATAGTTGTATTCAGCATTATTTCGAAGATTGGAATGACAAAGGCAATTTATTCTGCTATCCAAACATTGTACCCTTTGTTTTCCCCTTTGAGCCACATTCGTTTCTTTCTTACCCTCTCTTGGAATCAATGAAAGTCAAATAAAAAAAATATATAAAAAAAAGAAGAAAAGAAAAATAGAAAATCACTATTATTGTAGTGAACTACGTTTGACCTGATTCCTCAAAGAGGATACGTAGGCGCCTCACGGCTCGGTCATAGGGTGCACGATATGCATAATGTGCACAAAAAGAAATATCAAGAGACCCCAATCAAGAAACTGGGCAGGAATTGTATTGGCAATAAGAAAAAGATTCCAAGAGTTGTAATTTTAAACCCATATCAAAATTGTTTAAATTTTGATTCCAACCACATACCAAAAAGACCTTTCGATCAATCTTAGAAAAAATGCCGAGTCAACCAAATGGTTCATAACACTCTGGTCCAAACAAGAAAAGAAAGTAAAAATGAGAGAGTCTTATAGGTGAAAACCCACACGGGCACCATGAGACGACGGAAGTTGAGAGAAAATAAAATGAGAGAGTCTTATTGGTGAAAACCTTCGTGGGCACCATAAGGCGAAAAGGGATGAAGAAATAAACAAATGAGGAAGGTTTGCCAGTGAAAACTCTTTTAGATACTGCAATCCGAATAAGGTTTGTAAATTGGCAAAAGAAAATTGGGTTGTAGAAATTTTGGGAAAACAAAATGAAACAATTGAAAGGAAATTGGTTGAAAAGACTGGGTTGATTAATCCAAAATGCATACCCTGATCATTGGTGCCAGTGACTCCAATCAGATAAGTTCTTTATTCTTTCTACAACAGTCATCCAAATTTGGATTTTTCTTTTCATTCTAGATTGTCGAAATCATCATGTTTTCGTCACTAATAATCTTACTCTTCTAAAGCTTTTGAGATGAGTTTTGTTCCAAACAAATAAGATGGAATGTCAAGGTATACTACCAAGATTCAAGATTGCATAGGACAAAATACGGCCATGATGGGCAGGAGGTAATAGGATAAAAATAAGATATGGGTGTAAGAAAAGTAGAATCAAAAAGTGGTTCAGCAATGTCAGGAGAGACATATGATTACAATTGAAAGGGTTTGAAGTGAAAATAACAATTGGAGATCCTATAAGTTAAGGATCAATTACAAGGACAAAACAGTCTTCTCAACCATTCCAAGGCAGTAAAACAAGACAAAGAGAAACCCCACCATCGACAAGAATGCCCCAGCTAACCACCCTGCTTTAAACTAACAAAGTTTTCTTTGATTTGAAACAGGGGCAAAAACAACATTTGTGTCAGGAAACACCCGGTGAAGGAAATAGAAGAAATCAGGCGTCCACCTGAATAATAAGGAAGAGAAATGGAAGTGTTAGAAGTCAGGCATCCACCTGAAGAATAAGGAAGAGCAATGGAAGTGTTAGAAATCAGGCGTCCACCTGGAGAATGAGGATGAGCAGTTGAAGTATTAGAAATCAGGCGTCCACCTGGAGAATGAGGATGAACAGTTGAAGTATTAGAAATCAGGCGTCCACCTGGAGAATGAGGAAGAGAAATGGAAGTGTTAGAAGTCAGGCATCCACCTGAAGAATAAGGAAGAGCAATGGAAGTGTTAGAAATCAGGCGTCCACCTGGAGAATGAGGATGAGCAGTTGAAGTATTAGAAATCAGGCGTCCACCTGGAGAATGAGGATGAGCAGTTGAAGTATTAGAAATCAGGCGTCCACCTGGAGAATGAGGATGAGCAGTTGAAGTATTAGAAATCAGGCGTCCACCTGGAGAATGAGGATGAGCAGTTGAAGTATTAGAAATCAGGCGTCCACCTGGAGAATGAGGATGAGCAGTTGAAGTATTAGAAATTAGGCGTCCACCTGGAGAATGAGGATGAGCAGTTGAAGTATTAGAAATCAGGCGTCCACCTGGAGAATGAGGATGAACAGTTGAAGTATTAGAAATCAGGCGTCCACCTGAAGAATGAGGATGAGCAGTTGAAGTATAAGAAATCAGGCGTCCACCTGGAGAACAAGTATGAAGAAAGGAAATAGCAATCAGGCGTCCACCTGGAGAACAAGGATGAAGAATTGAAGAAGAAATCAGGCGTCCACCTGGAGAACAAGGATGAAGAAAGGAAATGGCAATCAGGCGTCCACCTGGAGAACAAGGATGAAGAATTGAAAAGGAAATCAGGCGTCCACCTGGAGAACAAGGATGAAGAATTGAAAGGTTAGCAGTCAGGCGCCCACCTGGAGAATAAGGGAATACAATTGAAGTATCAGCAGTCAGGCGCCCACCTGGAGAATAAGGGAATACAATCAAAGGATCAGCAGTCAGGCGCCCACCTGGAGAATAAGGGAATACAGATGAAGTATCAGTAGTCAGGCACCCACCTGGAGAATGAGGGAATACAATCGAAGCATCAGCAGTCAGGCGCCCACCTGGAGAATAAGGGAATACAATTAAAGCATCAGCAGTCAGGCGCCCACCTGGAGCATAAGGGAATACAATCGAAGTATCAGCAGTCAGGTGCCCACCTGGAGAATAAGGGAATACAATTGAAGTATCAGCAGTCAGGCGCCCACCTGGAGAATAAGGGAATACAATTAAAGCATCAACAGTTAGGCGCCCACCTGGAGAATAAGGGAATACAATTAAAACATCAGCAGTCAGGCGCCCACCTGGAGAATAAGGGAATACAATTGAAGGATCAGCAATCAGGCGCCCACCTGGAGAATAAGGGAATACAGTTGAAGTATCAGCAGTCAGGCGCCCACCTGGAGAATAAGGGAATACAGTTGAAGTATCAGCAGTCAGGCGCCCACCTGGAGAATAAGGGAATACAGTTGAAGTATCAGCAGTCAGGCGCCCACCTAGAGAATAAGGGAATACAATTGAAGTATCAGCAGTCAGGTGCCCACCTGGAGAATAAGGGAATACAATTGAAGTATCAACAATCAGGCGCCCACCTGAAGAACAGAATGGCAATGTATTTTGACATTACGGATTGAAGTCAAAAGCCCGCCCATATGATAAAGGAGCACACGTAAAGTCAATAAAGAAGAGGAGTCCAACAAAATCCCCAGTAGGAAACAACAAGAGTCCCAAATAGATAAAGAAAATACGAGACACAATGAAAGGAAATGCGGAATAAGTCAGAAGCAAAGGATGCCCAAGAGTCACCAAGACATCAAGACAACAAGAAACGCAAGGGCAGGATCTAGATAAGATTTTGTAATTCATATACCCTAATCTAGTTTAGCTTTTTGTTTTACCTTTAAAGCAGGGTGTAATAAGGAGGTCAGCAAGCAGTAAAAGCAGCACAAAACAGCAGCAACATCACAGTCCCATGGTAGTCCCAGCTACCCAAAACTTCCCGAACTACATTGACCTGATTCCTTTATAGCCAAGGATATGTAGGAAACCTTTGAAGCAGAGGTTCGGTCAAATCTTTCAAAAATGCTTCCCACAGAGTATTCGAACAGGCAAAAATCGCTCGTATTCGCTCACTTTATCTTTGCACGAAAACTCTTCGAGTTTCCGCACAAAGAGGGGCAGCTGTGAGCACGTGATTTTTGCCTCACGAAAAATACTCTAAAATAAATCAAAATTCTCTTAGTATGCAATTTTTAGAATTTATGTGGCGTTTATTAATTATTTGTGTTTTGTCCATAAATGTTTACTTTGTTATAGTTAAATGAAAAAATAAAATAAAAATATATGTTGCATGCATATCTAGGATTTAATTATGCATTTAAGAGTTAATTAAAGAGAAAATCACGAAAAATATGCATTTATCTTATTTTTCGTCATTTAAATGTGTCATTGTGTGATTAATATTTTGTCATGTGTGTTAATGGTTGTTAAAAGGTAATTAATATTTTTAAGGGTAATTTAGATTTTTATATAAAATTAGGAATTAAAGTGTAAAGAAAATTGGACTGGGCCATTAAATTAAAAGATATCAGGCCCAAAACAATGCACTTACCCAGCCCAGATCTGTCAACCCAAAAGACATCAAACGACGTAGTATAGGGCAGAAGCTACGTCGTTTTGATGATACCCATTCAGGTGATTCCCAAACAATCAACGACACCGTATTGATATGTTTATCTGAACCGTTGATCAAATTGATCTAACGGCCCAGTTCAGCTCTTTCATTAAACCAAACGACGACGTATGATCATATTTAATCAGGACCGTTCATTGTTTCTGATCCAAGGGTTCCTAGAGTTTGGACCTTACCCGTAATCCCTACCCGACCCATTGCCCCAATTCAGCCCGACCCCAACATTAAACCAAACGACATCGTTTGGTTAAATGAACTGATCCTGACCGTGGATCATGTTTGATCTGACGGTCATTATCAATCCACCCCACCCCTATAAAAGCCTAAATCCTACCCCAGCCCCCCAAACCAAATACCCCACCCCCTGTGTCCTGTTCATC
The DNA here is from genome assembly GCF_000393655.2 of Nicotiana sylvestris. Taxonomy (NCBI): domain Eukaryota; kingdom Viridiplantae; phylum Streptophyta; class Magnoliopsida; order Solanales; family Solanaceae; genus Nicotiana; species Nicotiana sylvestris. Next base: position 27,775,849 of record NC_091066.1, read on the forward strand.
ATCTCTTTCAAGAGATCAGATGAACTCCACCTTCCACCACCGTGCACCGCCCACCGGAAATCGCCTCACGGCGGTTCCGGTGGTCCAAACAACTCCACCTTAACACCCTCGACTCCTCTCAACCTCCCCGTTCCAAATCCATAACCCATATACCTCGAATCAGGCCTCAATGTCTCGAATCTTCGATTGAAGGTTGGTATGAAAACCCAACTTTCTCTGATGGCCTCCAAATTAACACCATAGCTTCCCCTAACTACCCTCATTACGGATCTGTTGTTCGTTGGCTTCGAATCACCTCAGAGTTTCTCGAATCTTCATTTGAAGATTCGAGTGAAACCTAACCCTACCCCAACCTACCTCAAACTCACACCAGTTATCCACCTGACCTCCCTCATGCCTAAAACACCATTGGTTTGGTTCAAATATATCCAGAAGTGTTCGAATTTGAGATCAAAGAATCAGAAACCCTAAAAATTTCAAAACGTGGAATTTGCCCGAATTAAATGAGGGATTGAGGTCTAAGAGACTTTAATCGAGGTATTCTCAATTGAGAATACTTCGAATAAAGTCTGTTCAGCCTCAAAAGGTCCGAATCCAAAGTTGAGCTTTTGTCCGTATAAGATTAAGGATTCAGAGGTATTTTTCTACTTCTTTTGTTTCCTACGTGTATATTGTTGCCTATTTTAGTAGTCTGTATAATTTTCCTATGTTTTTTGTTTGATCATTTGATTCTGTTTATTTGATCAAAATTATAGCAGTGTCTCTGTTTGTTGTGATTGGTTACAATGTGTATAATCGACTCGATTAAGTTCGTTGATTAGTTGTTTTGTAAATTCTTGTTTCGGTTAATGTTGATTGTAATAACCTATTTATTTGTTTTGGATTGATTATTATCATTTTGGTTGATTAATTAGTTCTTTCCAATTAGTTGGTTCTTGTTTGATAAGTCAGAAAGTTTGTCAAACATGTGTATGTTGATTTTGAGCAGTTAGTTTCAGGCAATGTCAATACTGACAATACCCCTGCATTCATGCTGATCTCAATTTCAATTCAAATTTGTTCTGTTGAGTTTTATGTATTGTTAATATGTTTGTATGCAAGTTCAGTGTTCAATTTGAATTTAGCTTTTGTCCATTAGCTATTAGACATTGGGTTTGTTGGATCAATTAGCTATTGCATTTCTCTGTTTAGCCTAATCTGTAAGGATAGAGTGTTTGTTTGATTTAGGAGTTGGTTGTTAGCTGCTAAACAAGTTTAATTCAGATAACTTGTTAAGGTCTGGGACAGTAATAACAGTAATATTAAGGGATTATAGGGGTATTTCTGGGATAAAACAGTAGGAGTAATATGATAGTAGTAGTATACTGATAGTGGAGTGTAATGACTATAATTTAATGAGATAATGGGAAACAAAGGGTAATGGGAGTGCTGAAAATCAGGAAAAGTTTTACTTAATGGGATTTAAAGTAATAAAGCAGAATTTTAGTGGGATTTTCGGATTTTAAAAGAAAGAAGGGGTCCGGGCAGCATTAGGATGATAAGTTGTATATAAAAGGGGGTTGGGACTGATTTAGAAAAAAACAGATAGAGGGAATACAGAGAGACCACAGAGGAGAGAAAAGAAAAAAAGAGATAGAAGAAAAAAAAATCAGAGAGAGGAATACACACATAGAAGAGAAAGAAGATACACACAAAGAAGAATAGGAAAGAGAGAACTGGGAGATATAGAAAAACTGGACAGAAACAAAAGAAAGAAAGAAAATCTGAAACATTGTCTTCTTGAATCTGTCCGGGTTTGTTTGTTAAGATTGTTTGGTTTAAATCTGAAATTTTTCTTAAAATTCTGTTACTGCTCGTTGGGTTCCAAGGGTCTTGTTATGTTGCTCAAATCTGCTGAATTATTTGGCATTTTCTGCTGATTTTGTTACTGCTGCTACTGCTGAAATTTGCCTCATTTACCCTCATTTCCAGGTATATATCTTTAGACTCGTGCTGTGGAAAGTTTCAAAATTGCAAAAATGAATAAAGTTTGGAATTAATATTATGTCTTCTACTCGTTTAAGTCTATTAGTTTAAATTGTAGTTTTGTTTCAGTTGGTTAATATAGTAGTATGCTTGACATGATGACTATTAGTCAATCATTCCCTTTTAAGTTCATATAAGGGTTGTAATAATGTTATCTATTTTAGCATTTCGTTAAGTATAAGTTATGTTCGAATTGTCAACATGGTAGAAAGTTGCCCATTAATTCGATCTTGTGATGTTGTTAGCTAAGTAAAGAATAGTGTAGAAATATCAAAAAACTATATTATTAGCTTATTTTGTCAAATATCCGATTTTGTTTAAGGCTAGATAATGTTAATTGTATTTCGTTCATAGATGGCATAATAACGGTTATGTGAATAGCCATGGTAGAAATGCGAATTGATATAATCCGTCTCGTTTATGATGTTGGAATATGATGAATGGTTCGGACATACCACTACGTTGCATGTAATGCCATTTTATTGAGTCAATTTGTATAATAGTTCTCTTTCTCACCAATTTGATTATTTATCATTGTAAACAAATTAACTAAGCAATTATAACTTTGGACTAAAAACAAGTATATGAGAATGAGATGGGATGTATAAGCACGAATTGCAACATTTTATGTCAAGGATACGTAAAAATAGCATTCGCTACAAATAGAATAATGAAAATTCTTAGAAAATATCACTTCCTTTCATGAATCAATTTTTTAGTTTTATACGCCATTCACATTTTGGGTATACATATATTGTATTTACGAAAAAATGGTAGTATTAATCACACGTTGTTTATTTTTGCTCTTTAAATTTGAATGGCTTGGAGGAATACAATTTATACGCGAAAAAAATATAATTCGCGATCAACGTCCAATAAATTGTGAATTCTTTTCGAGGAATTTAGAGACTAGAAAAATATTGATTTCTCATGATTTTCACATAAAATATGGATGTAATAAACAATTTGTGGAAAAATTTATACTATCATCAAGAATATTTTGTGAAATTAGGGATACGTTCGCGTGGCCTAAATTACAAGGCAGTACGGATTATGCGTTCACGCAAATTTGAGCCAAAATTTTAATAAAAAAAGATTCGTCGGAGGATATTAAATTAATTTCATAAAAACCCGAGATGTGCGTTTCACTACTTAATCATACAAAAGGGGCGAATGTTCTTGATTTTATTTTAAGCACAATTGCGTACATCATAATTTTTTATATATACAAAAATATTATCAACCTTTTTGTGTACACGTATGCGTGGCACGATTCTCTACAAAGGGTATATAATACGAATATACGTACGCGTGATTCGTTTACATAATTGTAAACAATCTAAACAAAAGCGGTAATAAAATCGGGCAACAAGAAAAAATGTATTTAGTAAATCAAGATAATTAAGCCAAATATAAAAATGGTTAAGCGACCGTGCTAGAACCACAGAATTCGGGAATGCCTAACACCTTCTCCCGAATTAACAGAATTCCTTACTCAGGATTTCTGGTTCGCAGAATAACAAACAGAGTCATATTCTCCTCGATTCAGGGATTAAAACCGGTGACTTGGGACGCCTTAAAATTCCCAGGTGGCGACTCTGAAACAAACAAATAAATCCCGTTTCGACTGTCCTTTAATTGGAGAAAACTCATTCGCACCCTCGCGGGGCCGGAAAGAGGAGGTGTGACACTTATATGAATTGCCTTGACTACTCCTTCCTTGATCTTATCTCGAATGAAGTGACAATTAATCTCGATATGCTTTGTTCTCTCATGTAGGATTGGATTTTCTGCAATCTGTATGGCTGATTTGCTATCATTAAAAATTGTCACCGGTGAAGTAACATGAACTCCCAACTCCTTAAGTACCCCCAATAGCCATGCTATTTCTGCTACTACTGCAGCCATACTCCCATATTCAGCCTTGGCTAAACTTCTGGATACAGTCTGCTGCTTCTTTAATTTCCATGACACTAAACTATATCCAAACTTTACAACATAGTCAGTGATGGACCTCCTGGTATTAGGACATGTAGCCCAATCTGAATCACACCAGCATGTGAGTCTTTCTGCATTTCCAGAACTCATCAAAATGCCTTGCCTAGGTGCCACTTTCAAGTATCTTATAACTCTCATTGCTGATTCCCAGTGAGACCTCTTAGGCCTTTGCATAAATTGACTTAATGTTTGCATTATATATATTTGATATTAGGTCTAGTGATAGTAACATATAAGAGCTTACCCACTAATTTTTGATAGGAACTGATATCTTCTAGTATTCTTTAACACTATTTGCTTGGTCATATTCTGCAGCATGTGGATCTGATCCGTATAGGGTCAATGTATAGGGAGAGCATATATGTGAATTCAACTCCTGATGAGTGTCTGCAATCTGTGGCTAAGTACCACTATCGTTATACCTTATTTTAATACGGGTCAAATTAGAGTATAACCTATTGGAAACCCGAAGTTTAATTAATTTTAAGAGAGTCACCACCTAATTAATTCTAAGGTGAATTAGGACACCTATATTTAAAAGCTTATGTCAAACTCTGTTTTTATGAACTTAACCTCAAGACTCTAAGTAAAGTTTTTAAATATTCTAAAAGGATGGTTTTTAAAGCACCTTTTAAAATCTGTTAATAACGATTAACCAGCTAAACTTAGGTTAATAAATGTTAAAGAAATATCGTTTGAGGTATTCTAGAAAATATAACTTACAATATAATATTTTAACTTTGAAAGACATTAATAAACTTTTGAAAAAACAATATTACATAAACAAAACTTATAACTAGTTAATATACATATATAGATTTGAAAGGATACGGTCCTTTTGAGACAGACATTTGCTACTGACTAAAATATTTTTTATTATAAAGAAATACCCTTTTCTTTTGCTTGTCTTCAAAAAAAGTGATCAAGGTAAAAGATCATTAGAACTCTTCACTTAAGAAAATGTCTGCCAACTCCAAAGTCCAAAAAATCACATTTTGTTATTTTAAATAAAAGGGTATTCACATTTTCTTGATGTTATAAGAAACAATTTGTCAATTTCAACTGGAGCACGCTTTTTTTCAATAAAATTGATTCAATTTCGAACTTATATAATAGAAACCTGAAACTTAAATGGTTCTTCAAAAATTCTTTAAGAACACTACTATATAAGATAGATAATATCTGCCAATAATTGAGTGAGAATACTAAGTGAAGAAGTGAAAACCACATCAATAATCCCAAGTTAAGTGTAGAACTAATCAAAAGAATATAATCAAATTGATTAAAAATTCAAAACAAAGTAAATGTAAATAACGAAGGCCGCCATAGGTGACCCCAAGCTTTTCGCTTGTCCTTCTTCTAGATGTCCATTATAATCTAGGACTCAATAGTAATGACTCCATGCTTGTACCATTCGAGTCTTGCATTAAACCTCATATTGCTCCAAGTGCCTATGCCAAACAAAGAAAGAGAAAAGCAAGAAATTAGAAAGAAGGGTGTCACGACCCAAAATCCACTAAGGGTCGTGATGGCGCCGGACATCGCTGTCAGGCAAGCCAATCATATATACTTAATTTAGGCCTTGTTTTAATAGTTTTGAAAACTATGATTTTTCCTTCAATTTTACTAGTAAAAGATATCCGTTGAAAATTAAATAGAAATGTTTAGGAATTAATACAATTACCCCATAATCATCCCAGAACCCGGTGTCACAAGTGCATGAGCATTTATTATGGAATGAAACAAAATACAATAACTGTTCGGAATACAATTGGACAGGAATGAAATAATACAGTACAATACTCTAAAAGAGGCTCTGCTGGCCGTGGATCGTCTCGCAAGATGCAGCTCACCTAAGTCCCCGCATCAACCATGCCGCTACGCCACTAAGCCACTAGCCACACATGAACCTGTGCAACAAAAATGCACATCAAGTGTAGTATGAGTACGAAAACAACGTGCACCCAGTAAGTATCCCGTCTAACCTCGAAGAAGTAGAGACGAGAGGTCGACTTCGACCCTTACTAGTGGTCCAATAATAATATACAAATAATGCGAATAATCATGGATTCATTAAAGCGGCAATAAACTCAAATAAGTCAAAAAACAAGTAAACATCCCTTTTTACATTTAGGAGTCTCCAAATTTATAGTCCATTAATTATCAATTTATCTCAGACCAGGGAGACAATATCAACTTGCAAATCTCAAGCAAGCATTACAAGAATGCGCAAAGGAGGTCGTACGTCCCGATCCAATAAATATTTAAATTGTGCACTGCCAGAGTATCGAATGGCGCGAACCATAAATGCATCTATTTAATCTGCTGAGGCGTTCGACCCGTTCCAAAATTAAACACACACAAACAGTCAATCATGAAGTCATCAGAGAACAATTATCCAAAGAAAGCCAATTTCTGTTTTAACAATTTAAGAAAATGAAATTTAATCTTTTAGAAATTCATTTACTAATTCGATGTGATTTAAGCAATTCAAATTGTCAATAAGATTACAAATATTCCAAGTATAGCATGCTTTTGGGTCCTAGACTACACGGACTTAAACATAATAGTAGCTACGCACGGACTCTCGTCACCTCGTGCGTACGTAGACCCCACAAATAGAAGCGAATAACCAATTATTTCACTTATGGGATAATTCCCTCTTACAAGGTTAGAAAGGAGACTTACCTCGCTCCGAAGTCCAATGACCGGCTTCCAAGCCCTTCCGACGATTCAAATCGATGCCCCAACGCTCCAAAACTAGCCAAATAACGGGCAAACTGATGAAAATACACCCTAATATTCATAACAATTCAATTTATATAAAATCCCAACTCCGCTCGAAAAGTTGACAATATCGCCTTCGGGCCCACGTGCTCGGATTCTGAAATTTTTCGAAGATAAAGTTTACCCATAACCTCACGAACTCAAATATATAATTTACTCTTAATTTCATGCCCAAAATCGTGGTCAAAATTTAAGAATACCAATTTTCTAGGTTTTCCCTCAAATCTCAAGTTTCTACCCATTTTCATGCTCAAATCCATATATAATCTAAGTATTTAGCTCAAAACTAGTAGAAACCACTTACCTTGACATGGATGATGAAGATGGAGCTCCAAAATCGCCCAAAGATCGGCTCCCATGGAGGAAATTGGGTTGAAATGAGCCAAACCCCCGTTTTAAACAAACACACTGCCCAGCCGACCACTCGCACCTGCGCCACTGCTTCTGCGGCCTCTCCTTCTGCACCTGCGGTCTTTGTCGCTTCTGCGGCTACTGGCATCGCACCTGCGCCATCGTAGGTGCGCACATCATTTCGCTTCTGCGATCCCCTCCGGCCCGGCTCCATTCTGCTTCTGCGAGCCATCTCCTGCACCCGCGAGCACACAATTGCGGCCCTCCTCACGCAGGTCCGGTAACACCAGATGCTCAGCTGCTTCAACTCTTCCTCAACTCCCTTTTTCGATCCGTTAACTACCCGGAATCCACCTGAGGCCCCGGAACCCCGTCCAATCACACCAATCAATCCCATAATATAATACGGACCTACTCGAGGCCTCAAATCACGTCAAACAACGCTAAAATCATGAATCACACCCCAAATCAACCTTGATGAACTTGAGAAATTCAAACTTCAACATTCGATGCCGAAACCTATCAAATCACATCCGATTGACCTCAAATTTTGCACACAAGTCATATTTGACGTTGCAGACCTACTCCAACTTCCGAAATCGGAATACGACCCCGATATCAAAAAGTTCACTTCCGGTCAAACTTCTCAAATACTTTCAAATTTCCAACTTTAGCCAAATGACTCCAAAATGACCCACAGACCTCTGAATTCACTTCCGATCGTGCTCCCAACACCAGAATCACCATACGGAGCTATTCCCAGACTCGAAATCCCAAACGGACATCAATAACACTGAAATACACTACAACCCAAGCTTATGAAATTCTTCCAAAAATGCTAACTTCCACAATAGGTGCCGAACATTCCCGGGTTTTCCAAAACCCGATCCGGACATATGCCCAAGTCCGAAATCATCATACGAACCTGCTGGAACCTTCGAATCTCGATTCTGAGACCGTTTACTCAAGAATCCAATCTTAGTCACTTCTATCAACTTAAAGCCTCCGAAATGAGAATTCTCTTTCCAATCGACTCTGAACTTCCCAAAATTCAATTCGGACCACGCATACAAGTTATAATACCTGAAGTGAAACTGCTAAACGACGTGCTAGATCTCAAAACGACCGGTCGAGTCGTTATATTCTATCCCACTTAAACATACGTTGGTCCTCAAACGTGTTAAGAACTGCGCTGGAGTTGCCTAAAATCATTGTTTGGCACCTTGTGCACCTACACGTGCTACCACAACTCAGTTGAGCACATCAGCCCGAGCAAATCTGAAGATATTCTTTTTTATTCAAGCAAATAAGCTTAGAACCCAATTCCAACATCCGGAATTCTCTGCCAGGCCTGTTTCCAACACACGAACACCGCACCAATCACTACACGATGTACCAAGCATGACTGCATACCTTCGTTAAATTCACACCTTGCACCACTTTACTCACAGGACCACAATAACATTCGTTGATCATAATGGCCAAAATTTCCCCGAACCTGATGCTCCCGATGCACCTCATGACATATCTAAGTCCTGTTCTAACCCCTTGTAATACCGCCATGACAGAAGAAATGTGTGGAAGTTCATAACCAACTGCCGAGTCAATAATTCATTGAGCTTATACTCCTAACAAGAATCTCCACCTCATTCTGAACCTTATTATACTTCCTATAATCCTAACGCACTGATCATAGATCTAATAGTCTCGTCTCACCCAGTACGAGCTGCTCAGGCAATAAGCCGCCCTAGACATGACCAAAAGTCTCATATGATGCCACAATATGCCAATAGACTACTAACTCGAATGTGATACATAAGGAAAACGAACTCAGGAAGGGACTACTCAACTTACGCATCTAATACGAGCTTTCCTCAGAAAAATGGGAAACAAAACACATAAAAACAGATATAGGGAATTGCACTCAATAACACACTGTTGCGGCGTGCAACCCAATCCAAACAGCATACCCATGGCGGCATGCCACCCGATCCACAAATAGAATTCACATAAGGAGATACACACCAAGCTAAATTGCTCATTACAACGAAATTACCGAATATCGGTCACAAGCACGCTAAATGCATAATACCATCCCTGGGGATACATATAGTGCCATAAGCTAACCAACTCAAGCACAACTGAGGTACGATATATGTTCTGAAACTAAAGAGCCATCCTGTTCACACAATACCATCGCTACACAGAACCTCAACATATAAGAAAATTATCGAGCCATTCACAACTCACACAGCACAATATAGCATTACCCGATCCAACAAATATTTAAACTGTACACTGCCAGAGAGTCGAATGGCGCGAACCATAGATGCATCTATTTAATCTGCCGAGGCGTTCGGCCCATTCCAAAATTAAACACACATAGACAGTCAATCAAGAAGTCATCAGGGAACAATTATGCAAAGAAAACCAATTTCTGTTTTAAAAATTTAAGAAAATGAAATTTAATCTTTTTAGAAATTCATTTACTAATTCAATGTGATTTAAGCAATTCAAATTGTCAATAAGATTACAAATATTCCAAGTATAGCATGCTTTTGGGTCCTAGACTACCCGGACTTAAACATAATAGTAGCTACGCATGGACTCTCGTCACCTCGTACATACGTAGGCCCCACAAATAGAAGCGCATAACCAATTATTTCACTTATGGGGACAATTCCCTCTTACAAGGTTAGAAAGGAGAGTTACCTCGCTCTGAAGTCCAATGACCGGCTTCCAAGCCCTTCCGACGACTCAAATCGATGCCCCAACGCTCCAAAACTAGCCAAATAACGGGCAAACTAATGAAAATACACCCTAATATTCATAACAATTCAATTTATATAAAATCCCAACTCCGCTCGAAAAGTTGACAATATCGCCTTCGGGCCCACGTGCTCGGATTCTGAAATTTTTCGAAGATAAAGTTTACCCATAACCTCACGAACTCAAATATGTAATTTATTCTTAATTTCATGCCCAAAATCATGGTCAAAATCCAAGAATACCAATTTTCTAGGTTTTCACTCAAACCCTAAGTTTCTACCCATTTCATGCTCAAATCCGTATATAATCCAAGTATTTAACTCAAAACTAGTAAAAACCACTTACCTTGACATGGATGATGAAGATGAAGCTCCAAAATCGCCCAAAGATCAGCTCCCATGGAGGAAATGGGGTTAAAATGAGCCAAACCCCCGTTTTAAACAAACACACTGCCCAGTCCGACCACTCGCACCTGCGCCACCGCTTCTGCGGCCTCTCCTTCAGTACCTGCGGTCTTTATCGCTTCTGCAACTACTGACATCGCACCTGCGCCATTGCAGGTGCACACATCATTTCGCTTTTGTGATCCCCTCCAGCCCGGCTCCATTCCGCTTCTGCGAGCCATCTCTCGCACCTGCGGCCCTCCTCACGCAGGTGCGGTTACACTAGATGCTCAGCTGCTTCAGCTCTTCCTCAATTCCCTTTTTCGATCCGTTAACCACCCAGAATCCACCCGAGGCCCCCGAAATCCCGTCCAATCACACCAACCAGTACCATAACATAATGCGGACCTACTCAAGGCCTCAAATCACGTTAAACAATGCTAAAACCACGAATCACACCCCAAATCAAACTTGATGAACTTGAAAAATTCAAACTTCAACATTCGATGCCGAAACCTATCAAATCACATCCGGTTGACCTCAAATTTTGCACACAAGTCATATTTGACATTGCGGACCTACTCCAACTTCTGAAATAGGAATCCGACCCCGATATCAAAAAGTCCACTTCCGGTCAAACTTCTCAAATACTTTCAAATTTCCAACTTTAGCCAAATGACTCCAAAATGACCCACGGACCTCTGAATTCACTTCCGATTGCGCTCCCAACACCAGAAGCACCATACGAAGCTATTCTCAGACTCGGAATCCCAAACGGACATCGATAACACTGAAATGCACTATAACCCAAACTTATGAAATTCTTCCAAAAATGCTAACTTCCACAATAGGTGCCGAAACATTCCCGGGTCTTCCAAAACTCGATCCGGACATACACCCAAGTCCGAAATCATCATACGAACCTGCTGGAACCTTCGAATCTCGATTTCGAGGCCGTTTACTCGAGAATCCAATCTTACTCACTTCTATCAATTTAAAGCTTCCGAAATGAGAATTCTCTTTCCAATCGACTCTGAACTTCCCAAAATTCAATTTCGGCCACGCGTACAAGTCATAATACCTGAAGTGAAGCTGCTCATGGTCTCAAACTGCCGAACGATGCGCTAGAGCTCAAAATGACCGGTCGGGTCGTTACATTCTCTCCCACTTAAACATACGTTCGTCTTTGAACGAGCTAAGAACTGCGCTGGAGCTGTCTAAAATCATTGTTTGGCATCTTGTGCTCCTACCCGTGCTACCACAACTCAGTTGAGCACATTAGCCCGAGCAAATCTGAAGATATTCTCTGTCATTCAAGCAAATAAGCTTAGAACCAAATTCTAACATCCGGAATTCTCTGCCAGGCCTGTTTCTAACATACGAACACCGCGCCAATCACTACACACTGTACCAAGCATGACTGCATACCTTCGCTGAATTCACACCTTACACCACTTTACTCACAGGACCAAAATAACATTCGCTGATCATAATGGCAAACATTTCCACGAATTTGATGCTCCCGATGCACCTCATGACATATCTAAGTCCTGTTCTAACCCCTTGCAATACGCCATGATGGAAGAGATGTGTGGAAGTTCATAACCAACTGCCGAGTCAATAATTCATTGAGTCTATACACTTGACAAGAATCTCCACCTCATTCTGAACCTCATTATACTTCCTATAATCCGAACACACTAATCATAAATCCAATAGTCTCGTCTCACCCAGTACGAGCTGCTCAGGCAATAAGCTGCCCTAGACATGACCAAAAGTCTCATATAATGCCACAATATGCCAATAGGCTACAACTCGAATGTGATACATAAGGAAAACAAACTCGGGAAGGGACTACTCAACTTACGCATCTAATACGAGCTTTCCTCAGAAAAATGGGAAACAAAACACATAAAAACAGATATAGGGAATTGCACTCAATAACACACTGTTGCGGCGTGCAACCCAATCCAAACAGCATACCCATGGCGGCATGCCACCCGATCCACACATAGAATTCACATAAGGAGATATACACCGAGCTAAATTGCTCATTACAACGAAATTACCGAATATCGGTCACAAGCACGCTAAGTGCATAATACCATCCCTGGGGATACATATAGCGCCATAAGCTAACCAACTCAAGCACAACTGAGGTACGATATATGTTCTGAAACTAAAGAGCCATCCTGTTCACACAATACCATCGCTACACGGAACCTCAACATATAAGATTACCATGTGATTTAAGCAATTCAAACTGTCAATAAGATTACAAATATTTCAAGTATAACATGTTTTTGGGTCCTAGACTACCCGGACTTAAACGTAATATAGTAGTTACGCACGGACTTTCATCACCTCGTGCGTACGTAGCTCCCACAAATAGAAGCACATAACCAATTATTTAATCTATGGGGACAATTCCCTCTTACAAGGTTAGAAAGGAGACTTACCTTACTCTGAAGTCCAATGACCGGCTTCCAAGCCCTTCCGACGACTCAAACCAATGCCCCAATGCTCCAACACTATCCAAATAACGGGCAAACCAATGAAAATACACCCTAATATTCATAAAAATTCAATTTATATAAAATCCCAACTCCGCTCGAAAAGTTGACAAAATTGCCCTCGGACCCACGTGCCCGGATTCCGAAATTTTTCGAACAAAACTTTACCCATAACCTCACGAACTCCAATATGTAATTTATTCTTAATTTCATGCCCAAAATCGTGGTCAAAATCCAAAAATACCAATTTTCTAGGTTTTCCCTCAAACCCCAAGTTTCTACCTATTTTCATGCTTAAATCCGTTTATTATCCAAGTATTTAACTCAAAACTAGTAAAAACCATTTACCTTGACATGGATGATGAAGATAGAGCTCCAAAATCGCTCAAAGGTCGGCTCTCATGGAGGAAATAAGGTTGAAATGAGCCAAACCCTCATTTTAAACAAACACCGTGCCTAGCCCGACCACTCGCACCTGCGCCACCGCTTCTGCGGCCTCTCCTTCCGCACCTGCGGTCTTTGTCGCTTCTGCAGCTACTGGCATCACACCTACGCCATCGCAGGTGCACACATCATTTTGCTTCTGCAATCCCCTCCGACCCGGCTCTATTCCGCTTCTGCGAGTCATCTCCCGCACCTGCGGCCCTCCTTACGCAGGTGCGGTTACACCAGATGCTCAGCTACTTCAGCTCTTCCTCAACTCCCTTTTTCGATCTGTTAACCACCCGGAATCCACCCGAGGCACTCAGAACCCCATCCAATCACACACCAATCAGTCCCATAACATAATGCGGATCTACTCGAGTCCTCAAATCACGTCAAACAACACTAAAATCATGAATCACACCCCAAATCAAACTTGATGAACTTGGGAAATTCAAACTTCAACATTCGATGCCAAAACCTATCAAATCACATCCGATTGACCTCTAATTTTGCACACAAGTCATATTTGAAGTAGTGGACCTACTCCAACATCCGAAATGGAATTCGACCCCGATATCAAAAAGGCCACTTCCGGTCAAACTTCTCAAATACTTTCAAATTTCCAACTTTAGCCAAATGACTCCAAAATGACCCACAGACCTCTGAATTCACTTCCGATCGCGCTCCCAATACCAGAATTACTATACGGAGCTATTTCCAGACTCGGAATCCCAAACGGACATCGATAACTCTGAAATGCACTACAACCCAAACTTATGAAATTCTTCCAAAAATGCTAACTTCCACAATAGGTGCCGAAACATTCCCAAAACTCTATCCGGACATATGCCCAAGTCCAAAATCATCATACGAACATGCTGGAATCTTCGAATCTCAATTCCGAGGCTGTTTACTTAAGAATCCAATTTTAGTCACTTCTATCAACTTAAAGCTTCCGAAATGAGAATTCTCTTTCCAATCGACTCTGAACTTCCCAAAATTCAATCCGATCATGCGTAAAAGTCATAATACCTGAAGTGAAGCTGCTCATGGTCTCAAACTGTTGAACGATGCGCTAGACCTCAAAACGACCGGTCGGATCATTACAAAGCGAGTTAGAAATAGACTTGGACAAAACTTACAGCAAGATTATGAACTCTAATAAGACAGTTTTTTTTTAAAAATTTTTAACAAGCTTATGCCAAAAGATTTATGGTCTTTATACATGTTTTCTAACTGAAATAATAAGTCAGAATACTAACTTTCCGCATTCATGAGAAATCTAAAGGGTCAAACAGATTAATATGGTCAACATAATCCTTTACACTCAGAACAACATGGTTTCCCACTTCTATATTAAGTCTTAAAATTAGATATTTCATTCCTAGTAGCATGCTTTTTTAAAGGAAATGACGAAGCAGCAGCAGACTTTTTTAAGACAAATAATACGCATGATATCTTTTAACACACAAAACACATGCTTTCTTACTTTATTTCAAGTATTAGAAGCAAATACTAAAATATCCTAATGGCACACTCGATAGTAACAGTAAGGAAAGAAAAATAATTTGAAAGGTATGTCAAACTTCTGCACTTAGTTAAGAGCAAACTTCTCTTAAGGGCACATACAAGAACCTTAATAATAGCAGGTAGTTTCAATAAACTTCAAGTCCTTTGCACATGATATTTTAACCTTTCTGAATATTATCTTTTCTACCATCTGGGAGTACAATTTCTAGTCTATAATAAATTGTTTAAGCATTAACTAGTCCTAAGTTTATAATAAATCAATGTTATTTCTTAGCTAGAAAAACTTAAGTACTTAGGCAAACATACGTACAGAGCTATCTCGCAAAATAACTTTAGGTATTCACTGGTTTAAATGGCCCAGATAGTTTATTAATTTATTTTCATAAATAGAGTATAAATCTATAATGATAAAAACAGTTCTTAACTCACAAAAGAAGAAATATTTTAATATGGAGCATTCTTCAAATGTTCTTCTTAAGGTAGTGACTTCTATACATGTAGAATTTATATGAAAGGACCTAAATCTTATTATTTTTTAGAAACAAACTCTATGAAGCAAACCACTTTTAAAACTTATTACTAAACACGAAAACATTTAAACTAAGCACCTAAATAGTTAATTTCTAACAATATGTTTTCTATGGCATTTACACTAAAAACAGTAAAACTTGGGATAAATTTTGAGATATGAAAAAGAGAGAGCAGACGCCTAACATTAATATATGGAGTGAAGAGCAAAATTTGGTACATGCTAGAAAAAATGCGACATCGTAACTTTGACAAAAGAAAAGAGGGAATTATAATATACTTAAAACAAAAAGCCATTTCATCAACTACTAATGTGTTAATTGCCAGAAGCCTATTCATACTTTATTGGTGTAACGACCCGATTGGTCGTTCTGAGAGTTTTAGCTCCATTTTCCCTATTTCTGCTTTATTTTGTGTGGTTCAGCTCTTTTATTTTGTGTTGAGTTGATTGACTCGGGTTCAGAATGATTGTAGAGAGAAATGAGACACTTAGTCTCTTAAGTTGATTATAAGTTGGAAAAAGTCAACCGGAAGTTGACTTGTGAGTAAAAGATCTCGGAACGTGGTTTTTATGATTTGGTTAGCTCCGTCGGGTGATTTTGGACTTAGGAGCGTGTTCAGAATGTATATTGAAGTTCCGTGGTAGAATTTGGCTTGATTTGGCGAAATTGAAATTTTGGCATTTTCCGGTTGGCAGTGGAAATTTTGATGTAGGGGTCGGAATGGAACTTCGGAAATTGGAGTAGGTTGTCATTCGGACGAGGTTTGATAGACTTTTTGATCGAATTCGGAATTCGAAAGTTTTTGAAATTCTTAGGCTTGAATCCGATGAGAATTTGATGTTTTGATATTGTTTTGAGCGTTCCGAAGGTTGGAACAAGTTTGCATGATGTTATGGGATATGTTGGCATGTTTGGTTGAGGTCCCGAGGGCCTCAGGTGAGTTTCGGGTGGTTAAACGGATCAAATTCTTGTTTTGAAAGTTGCAGATTTTCCTTTAGTTGTTACATCTCGCGTTTTTCGTACGTTAAAAATTTCATCTTCAGTAAATTAACATAAACTCAGGGATGAGATTACCTTGATGTTAGCATATTTATGCTATTTATACCAAGCAATAAGTAAGTGCCATTGTGATGACCCAAAAGGTCAACATCACTTGTTTTAAAACGAAACTTCCATGTTCCGAGGCCTTGAAAATCTCATTTAGAGTTGCCTTGATTTGTGTGCATAATCCGGGCGCGTAGCCAGAAAGCTTAAATATGAAATTCTGTGAAAAATGATGAAATTTGAGTTTAAAATGAATAAATTTGACTTCAGTCAATATTTTGGGTAAACGGACTTGGACCCGTGATTTAACAGTCCCGGAGGGTCCGTAGGAAAATATGGGACTTGGGTGTATGCCCGGAATCGAATTCCGAGGTCTCAAGCCAGAGAAATAAATTTTTAAGTAAAATTATTTTCTGAAAATGTTTAAGGAATTTTGAAATGAAATCTGATTAGAAAGCGATGGTATCGGGCCTGTATTTTGGTTCCGGCACCCGGTACAGGTCTTATATATGGTTTAAGTCATTTTTATAAAATTTGGTTGAAAACGGAGTCCCTTTGACGTGATTTGGACCTAAATTGCTAAAGTTGATGTTTTATGAAGTTTGAGAAAAATCCTTTGATTTTGAGGTTTGATTCATTGTTTTTGAGGTTATTTTGGCGATTTGATCGCACGGATAAGTTCGTATGAAGTTGTTGAGTTAGTACGTGTGTTTGGTTAGGAGCCCCGAGGGCTCGGGTGTGATTCAGATGTGTTTCGGAGGGTTTCGGACTTAGAAAATGTTGCAGGTTTCTCAGCTGTTGGGTTTCTGGTACTTTCTTCTTCGCGTTCGCGGGAGTACCCACGCGAACGCGATGGGTTAATTGTTGCTGAAGGTATTTCCTTCTACGCGAACGCGTAGCTAAGGCCGTGAACACGAGGCTTTGGGGGGGATAACCCTTCATGAACGTGGTCCTGGCCACGCGAACGCGAAGGCCAAATGGGCCTGGGCAGGGGGTGGAGTAGTTGTCTTACGCGAACGCAAACCCTTGGACGCGAACGCGAAGGCTCGAGGAGATTACTCTCCGCGAACGCGAGCCCGTGTACGCGAACGCGAAGGGTCAGTCGCGAACGCGAAGGGTATTTTTGCCCAGTGATTTTAAAAAGGCCAAAAACAGAACACTTTCGGGATTTTATAAAAATTTCACAAACCTCTTCTTATCCAAAGCTCTTAGGCGATTTTTGAAGATTCTCTTCACCATAATCTCTTGGGTAAGTAATCTTTAACTTGTTTTCTTCATTTTTCATCAACACCCACTAGATTTTTAGGCCTAAAACATGTAATTAAGGGTAGAAATTAAGGATTTGGGTAGAGTTAGGGCTTTTTGATTATTTGTAATTAAAACCTTGTTTTGGGGTCGGATTTGAAAACAAATTATATATTCGGGCTCTTGGGCAAATGGGTGATCGGGTTTTGGTCCAAACCTCATGTTTTGACCAAGCGGGCCCGGGGTCGATTTTTGGGATTTTGGGAAGAATGATTGGAAAGTTATAATTGAACATTGGAATTGAATTGTTTAGCACTTTGATGATATTGAGTCAATTATGTATAGATTCGATTGGGTTGGAGCCGAATTTGAGAGGAAAAGCGGTGTTCGAGTCTTGAGTTGGCCGTGAAAGTTCGAGGTAAGTGTTCGGTCTAACCTCAGATTGAGGGATTATGAGTTGAGTCATAATTGCTACTTGCTTCTTGTTGAGTGCGACATATAGGCATGGTGACGAGTATCTGTACGTTGCTATCGAGCATGACCGTGAGTCTTAAATTTGAACGTTGTTGTGCTCTTAGATGGCACTTCAGATGCTTTAATTAATGATCTCCTATATTGAGTAAAGATTGATTTTATCCTCGTAGATCTTAGTTATGATTCAGTATTGTCATTAATTGAGCTGAGTACAAAATGAGTTAGGATTTGGTTATAGCTGATTCTCCCTTGCCAGGATGACTGTCTCGATATTGTTGTTCCCTTGCCGAGAAGTTATTATATTATTTTTGTTCCCTTGCCAGAATTTCTTGTAATGTTGTGATGACTTGTAAATGGGAGCGGGTGGTACGCCTACCACAAGATATAATGAAATGGGAGCGGGTGGTATGCCTACCACAAGATATGATGAAATGGGAGCGGGTGGTACGCCTACCACGAGATATAATGAAATGGGAGCGGGTGGTAGCCTACCACGAGATATAATAAAATGGGAGTGGGTGGTACGCCTACCACAAGATATGAAAAATGGGATCGGGTTGCACGCCTGCGACAAGATGAAACTGAAAGTGAAAGTTGCCTTATTTCTTTTTATACGTGTTAGAAGTTAAATTGTAGTTTCCTTATTATTCTTTGATATTCTGTTTTATCTGCTACCCCCGAAGCATGTTCTCCTTCCCCAGCTTTGATTGCTTATTACCTGTTTATTTTTTCCGCCATATATTATATAATTGCACAGGTTTATCTGGAGTCTGGTCCTAGCCTCGTCACTACCTCGCCGGGGTTAGGCCATACACTTACCAACACATGGGGTCGGTTGTGTTGATACTACACTCTGCACTCTGTGTAGATATCGGAGTAGACTTTGGTCAGCAGCAGTAGCTCGGGAGCCAGCCTTCAGTCCACCGAGACACCGAGGTAGCCTTGCAGGCGTCCGCAGGCCCGGCGTCTCCTCTATCTTGTTTCATATTCTGTTATCTCATGTATTCGAGACAAACAATGCTATATTTCTTTCAAACGGTTGTATTTAGTATTCTTAGTAGTATGTGGATGTTGTGACACCAGGTTCTAGTTAGAGGCACGTGATGGTCTTTGAGACATTTTCGTTTTCTATTTACTTAAGACTTCCGCTAAATTTCATATTCCGCAATTATTTAACGGTTTATTTTCTTGTTATTATAATTGGTAAGAAGTTTTAAAATAAAGGAGTTAATGATTTCTAAGTTCATGGCTTGCCTAGTTTCTACGAGTAGGCGCCATCACGACTCTCGAGGGTGGAAAATCCGGGTCGTGACAGACATGAAGGAAGGGGTACACGAATTAAAGAAAATGAGTTTCGTAGAAGGTTGTCGAATTGGGATAAACTATGGGTCGAGCGATAATACCCGATACTTATGAACTAGTACCATGTAAGATACCATATGACCACGATAGTATTATGTATAAGGTATATTAAAAATAAGTAGAATTTTAAGTAATTTGAGACAATTCTTAATTATGCGGGTAATTGGTTAATTACCGGATAGCGGGATATTACCTAATTAATAATTAAACTATGAGACTAGACAACCCAAAACGTGCCAATTAGTTAAAAGAATGACTAAGAGTCATTCTTGATTCAGTGGCTAATTCTTACAACAACAACACTTATTCTTACTAGGTGGCATAACATGTTAGTTATACCTTTATTTAGTTTTAAACATTTTCCATATCAAGACACCACCATTAAGAAATGGGGAACGTTAGCTACCCTAAAAACTTTGAACAAGTTTCATTCAAAAATACTCTAGTCAGATCCTATGCGTTATATTAAGCAACATGAATTTTCGCAACCAAAAGGGATCCAACGAGAATTATTAGCAACATAAAATTTTGCGGTTCTAAAGGAGTACGGTGCAACCTTTTTTCAAGAATATCATACGGAATTTTCCCTACTCCAGGTATGTTAAGGCTAGGCCATTCTTTCATTTTGTCATAATCTTGTAATTACACGAGTTTGATAATGAAGCATAAATAAAAATCCATATCCCAAAATTTACGTATATTTTTTTAGTTTTGTAAATTATAATATTCTCTTTAGCGGGACTTCATATTCATTACTTGAACTTTTCAGTTCATAGAAATAGGATATCACTACATTAAGAAGCCCATTCGTTGTTTTCAGTCTGACCAATATCACATAATTGTCAAATTCTGAAAGCCTCTGATTGACCACCAAATTAAATACCAAATAAAGATGTCTACTGCTTCATCTACTTGAAGCTTTTATTGATGCATGCATGCAAATGTTAAACTTCCCTTTCGACATCAAAGAATTGAGTATTTCCTTCTTCCAATCAAGAGAGCAGAGAGTCTATATATCCAGTATTACATTATTTTCATTATCATCGAGCTATAATCGATCTCTTATCAGATGGTAAGTTATATACCGAGCCTATTGTGGCCGAGCGCTTATGAGCGAGCCCGGTTGGTCGAGATAAAGAGCCTAGTATGGCCGCCTACTTCGGTAGAGCAGTTATATATATATATATATATATATATATATATATATATATATACCAAGCTTAATAGGGCCGGACAACTATTTTACTTACTATATTGAGAGGGTTGAGTAAGTATCAACAGCTAAGCATATCTTTAGATTATCTTTGACTTCCAGCTACTTGCAGTTATTATATTATCAGTTCAGCTTTAGCTTTCAGTACATTGCCTTACATACTCAGTACATTATTTCGTACTGACGTCCCTTTCTGGGGGCGTTGCATTTCATGCGTGCAGGTTCAGACAGGCAGACGGGTAGACCTCCTCAGTAGGTGTTTGCCCGAGTTCAGCTTTATCGATAAGCTCCCCGTCCTTCGGAGTTGCCGGGTCTAGAAGTTTTATGTATATCTTGTATATATATGTAGATAGGTTATGTGCAGTTCGGGGCCCTGTTCTGATCACAGTACATCTATTAGTAGAGGCTTGTAGACATATCCTGTCGGTTAGCACAGTATGTTGGGTTTGTAGGACCTGTACGTATATTTTTTTGGCTTGTCAGTTGTAGTAATTATGACGGCCTTGCCGGCCCAGCTGTATCTTGACATTTAGTCAGCATTAGTCTCTATGCAATTTTATATTTTGCATGGTACATTACTTGTAATGTGGCCCATGGCCAAAGTATACATATCAGAGTCTCTTAGTCGCAAGTTGGTACGCAATGATAGATAAGACACCAGGTGTCGGTCTCGCCCCCAGGCTTGGGGCATGACAAAAGTGGTATTAGAGCAGTTCTGTCCTAGGGAGTCTACAAGCCATGTATAGTAGGGTCCTATTTATAGATGTGTGGTGCACCACATTATATAAGCAGGGGACTACATGGTATTTAGGAGTTGGTTACCCTTCTTTCAAATCTAAATCGTACTGTAGCACTGAGTTATAGGAAATTTGAGTTAAACTTACATGTTGACGTTTGCATGCACAGATGACGGTAACTAGGAAGACTACGGCTAGCCAGAGGAGGGAAACAACAGTAGGTGAGGGGACTAGCAGGGTACCCCCAGTAGATGAGGCCCAGTCGGAGTCCTAGGAGAGACTCTTACCCAGTAATTACTGGCTCCTCCGCTAGCTGAGGAGATTCCTAGGGAGACCACATATCTAGTTCTCCATCCGTTTCCATCAGATGAGGACTTAAAGAGTGCGGTGCATTTGTTGGCACAATTGGTAGCTACCCATAACAAGCTAGGGCATCCGCTAGTACTTTCGAGGGATATGGGAGTTCAAGGGTCCGAGAGTTTATTGCTTTGAGTCCCCTTGAGTTCACAGGGACAGATCAGAAGGAGGACCCGCAGGATTTCATAGATCAGATTCGGAGGATCTTTCGGGTTATGCATGCCACGGAGAAAGAGACAGTTGAGCTAGCAACTTTTCGACTCCGAGATATAGCCATCCTTTGGTACGAGGGATGGAAAAGGTCCAGGGGACATGATACACCTCTAGCTATTTGGGAGAATTTTTCAGATGCCTTTCTTGACCAGTACTTATCACGGGAGATCCAATAGGCCTGAGTCGATCAGTTTCTAACCCTCAAGTAGGGCAATATGAGTGTTTGAGAGTATAGTCTCCGTTTTGACTCATTGGCCAGATATGCACCATCCATAGTTGCTACTATGCGGGATAGGATCCATAGGTTTATAGCAGGGTTGGACCCAAAGTTGACCGAGGCATGTCCCACCGCTGCATTACAGGACAGTATGGATATCTCTCGGATTCAGGCATTTGCCCAAAATATAGAAAGGGGTAGGCGTCGACAACAGGGTACGAAGAGGACTGAGTCAGGGAAACAGAAGAGAATGAGATTTGCTAGGTCTTAGGAGCAGTCTCAGGGTAGTTACAGGCTCCAGTACTTCGAACGACCACCTAGACATCTGCCACCTCAGTCACAGGGTTACAGGTATGACGGTTATACTCAGTTAGGACCAGGTGAGAGCTCCCAAGCGTCAAGTTTGCAGCGACAACAAGGTTCAGGGAAGACATGGCCATTTTTGCCGCGCTGTGCCATCTGCGGTAGAGGACATTTGGGCCAATGCCGAGCCGGTTCCGATGCTTGTTATACATGTGGACGTCCGGGGCAAATGATGCGAGATTGCCCAAATAGAGAATTTAGGGGAATAGTGCAACCAGCGAATTCAGCAACATGATCAGCTATGTTCGTGCATCCTTCAGGGTGCGAGCCTCAGTCTTTGGCTTGTAGAGGTCGAGACAGAGGTAGAGGGTCCAGTTCAGGTGGTAACCAGAATTGTATCTATGCGCTAGCAGGTCAAAAGGACCAAGAGTCCTCACCAGACGTTGTGACATGTATGTTGACCATTTGTTCCCATGATGTTTATGCCTTGATAGACCCAGGATCTACTTTATCATGTATTACCCCATGTTGCGAGGAAATTTGGTATAGTGCCTGAAATACTAAGTGATTCTTTTGCGGTATCTACATCGGTAAGAGAATCGATATCGCTAGACGAGTTTACCAAGGTTGTGCAGTGATAGTTTGTGGTCGTTAGACCTCAGCAGACCTTGTTGAGCTAGAGATATTGGATTTTTATGTTATCATGGGCATGGACTGGTTGGCAGCTTGTTATGCCACAGTTGATTGTTGAGCAAAGATAGCCAGATTTCATTTTCCGGGTGGGCCAGTCCTTGAATGGGTAGGTAATACAGCGACACCTAGAGGTAGGTTTATTTCCTATCTGAAGGTGAGGAAAATAATCGAAAAAGAGTGCATTTATCATATTGTGCATGTTAAAGATGCAAATGCTGAGATACCTACACTTCAGCCTATTCCAGTACTAAGGGAGTACGTGGATGTATTTCCAGATGAACTTCCAGGTATTCTTCCAGAGTGAGAGATTGATTTTGGCATCGATTTGCTTCTGGGAACACAACCAATATCCATCCCTCTGTATAGAATGGCACCCACTGAATTGAAGGAGTTAAAGGAGTAGTTAAAAGATTTACTAGAGAAAGGTTTCATCAGACCTAGTACCTCACCTTGGGGTGCACCGGTACTATTTGTACGGAAGAAAGACGGCTCGCTAAGGATGTGTATCGATTATAGGCAACTAAACAAGGTAACTATTAAGAATAAGCATCCACTTCCAAGGATAGATGACTTGTTTGATCAGTTGCAGGGAGCTAGATGCTTTTCAAAAATAGATTTGAGGTTAGAGTACCACCAAGTCAGAGTTCAGGAGAAAGATATTCCCAAGACAGCCTTCAGGACCCGATATGGCCACTTCGAGTTCCTTGTCATGTCCTTCGGGTTGACAAATATGCCTGCCATATTTATGGACTTGATGAATAGCCTATTTCGGCCATATTTAGATCTGTTCGTAATAGTCTTTATTGACGATATTCTGGTTTATTCACGTTTAGAGGATGGGCATGTGGACTACCTGCGAGCGTTACTCCAAACCTTCTGTGATAATAAATTATATGCTAAGTTTTCTAAGTGTGAGTTCTGGTTGAAGTCTGTAGCATTCTTGGGGCACATTGTATCCGACGGAGGTATAAAGGTAGACACTCAGAAGATTGAGGCTGTGAAATCTTGGACTAGACCTACCACTCCAACATAGATTCGTAGCTTTTTAGGCTTAGCAGGATACTACCGGAGGTTCGTAGAGGGTTTTTCTTCTCTTTCAACACCATTAATGAAGTTGACGCAGAAAGCAACTAAGTTTCAGTAGACAGAGGCCTGTGAGCAAAGTTTCCAGGAGCTTAAGAACAAGTTGACCTCAACGCCAGTTCTAGCACTTCCAGAGGGCCTAGATAGCTATGCCATGTATTGCGATGCCTCAGGTGTTGGGTTAGGGTGTGTCCTGATGCAACATGGGAAGGTAATTGTGTATGCTTCAAGGAAGTTAAGGAAGCATGAACAGAATTATCCGACCCACAACCTCGAGTTAGCTGCGGTTGTCCATGCATTTAAGATATGGCGGCATTATTTATATGGTGTTCATGTTGATATATTCACAGATCATAAAAGCCTGCAATATATCTTCAAGCAAAAAGAGTTTAATTTGCGATAGAGGCGATGACTTAAGTTATTAAAAGATTACGATGTTAGCATTCTCTACCATCCAGGGAAAAGCTAATGTTGTAGCAGATGACTTAAGTCACCGATCTATGGGTAGCTTAGCACATATAGAGGCCGAAAAAAGACAATTAACCAGAGAGATTCATCAATTGGCTTGTTTGGGGATTCGGTTAGTAGACTCTGTTAATGGAGGAGTTGTACTCCAAAATACTACAAAATCATCTCTCATAGCTGAAGTAAAGGAGAGGCAGCACGAGGACCCAAAGTTGGTCGAGTTAAGAAAGTGAGTTCCGCAGCAGAATAATCCGTTGTTAGAACTCAAGGGAGATGGGATTCTCAGATACATGATCCGTTTGTGTATTCTAGATATAGTAGGGCTACGAGACAAGATTATGTCAGAGGCACATTATTCGTGGTACTCCATTCACCCTGGGTCGATGAAGATGTATCATGACATTAAGGAGATGTATTGGTGGAATGATATGAAGAAGAACATTGCTAAGTATGTCGCTCACTGTCCTAGTTGCCAACAGGTGAAGATAGAGCACCAGAAGCCCGGAGGGCTAACACAGACTATAGAGATCCCGACATGGAAATGGGAGGCAATAAACATGGACTTTATCAAGGGTTTGCCTCGTTCTCATCGTAAGTTCGATTCCATATGGGTGATAGTCGATAGGCTCACGAAATCAGCTCATTTCCTACCGGTCAGATCTACATATATAGCAGAAGATTATGCAACGTTATTATTAAAGAGATAGTGCGACTGCACGAAGTGCCATTATCTATTATATCTGACCGTGGGGCCTAGTTTACAACACATTTTTGGAGGTCATTTCAGAAAGGTCTAGGGACTGAGGAGAATCTTAGCACAGCTTTTCATCCACAAACTGATGGACAAGCTGAGCGCACAATTCAGAAAGGTCTACCTCTTATCGAGTTTGTTTATAATAACAGTTACTACTCCAGTATCCAGATGGCTCCATACAAGGCTTTGTATGGGCGTAAGTGCATATCTCCTATAGGGTGGTTTGATGTTGGAGAATCTAGATTACATGGGCCAGACCTGGTTCAGCAAGCCATAGAAAAAATAAAGCTTATTTGGGAGCGACTGTTGACACCTCAGAGTCATCAAAAGTCATATTCTGACGTGCGGCGACGAGATTTAGAGTTCGGGGTTGATGAGTGGTCATTCTTAAAGGTGTCACCTATGAAGGGTGTGATAAAGTTTGGCAAGAAAGGCAAACTTAGCCCACGGTATATTGGGCCTTATAGGATCATTTGGAGAGTGGGCCAAGTAGTTTATGAGTTAGAATTGCCCTCGGAATTGGAGTCTATCCATTTAGCTTTTCATGTATCTATGTTACGAAAGTGAATTGGTGATCCTACCCGAGTGGTGCCCACAGATGATGTACAGATTACAGAGGACTTGTCATAAGACGAAATTCCGGTTGCCATCCTAGACCGACAAGTCCGCAAGCTACGAAATAAGGAGATAGCATCCCTAAAGGTTTTATGGAGAAGCAAGAAGGTGGAAGAGATAACGTGTGAATCAAAGGAAGAAATGAAGTCTAAATACCCCCCACCTATTTCAAACTGAGGATATGGCTCGAGGTGGGATACCTCAGCACAACTCTATTCAGGCCAGTAGGTCATCAGGTAAGCTCTCCTTTCTTTGACTCTCAGAATTTTTAACGGACAGTTGTGTGAGGCCAAGTATTGCTATTTATAGACAGTGGCCATGTGTGGCATGTATAGTATATTTTCTAGCTGCGTACAAGTTGGTTTTAGTTTAGTGTACAAAAGAGACTCCGGCAAAGATTTTCCCAAAGTATCTAAGAGTAGACATTCGAGGACGAATGTTTCTAAGGGGGGAAGGATGTTACATCTTGCGTTTTTCGTACATTAAAGTTTCGTCTTCAGTAAACTGACATAAACTCAGGGATGAGATTACCTTGATGTTAGCATAGTTATGCTATTTATACCAAGCAATAAGTAAGTGTCATGAAGGAAGGGGTACACGAATTAAAGAAAATGAGTTTCATTGAAGGTTGTCAAATTGGGATAAACTACGGGCCGAGCGATAATACCCGATACTTATGGACTAGTACGATGCAAGGTACCATATGACCACAATAGTATGATGTATAAAGTATATTTAAAATAAGTAGAATTTTAAGTAATTTGAGACAATTCTTAATTATGCGGGTAATTGGTTAATCACCGATAGCGGGATATTACCTAATTAATAATTAAACTATGAGACTAGACAACCCAAAACGTGGCAATTAGTTAAGCTAATTCTTATAACAACACTTATTCTTACTAGGTGGCATAACATGTTAGTTATACCTTTATTTAGTTTTAAACATTTTCCATATCAAGACATCACCATTAAGAAATGGGGAACGTTATCTACCCTAAAAACTTTCAACAAGTTTCATTCAAAAATACTCTAGTCAGATCCTATGTGTTATATTAAGCAACATGAATTCTCGCAACCAAAAGAGATCCAACGAGAATTATTAGCAACATAAAATTTTGCGGTTCTAAAGGAGTACGGTGCAATCTTTTTCCAAGAATATCATACGGATTTTTCACTACTCCAGGTATGTTAAGGCTAAGCCATTCCTTCATTTTGGCATAATCTCGTAATTACACGAGTTTGATAATGAAGCATAAAGAAAATTCCATATCCCGGAATTTACATATATTTTCCTAGTTTCGTAAATTATAATATTCTCTTTAGCGGGACTTTATATTCATTTCCTAAACTTTTCAGTTCTTAGAAATAGGATATCGCTACATTAAGAAGCTCATTCGTTGTTTTCAGTCTGACCAATATCACATAATTGTCAAATTATGAATGCCTCTGATTGACCACCAAATTAAATACCAAATAAAGATGTCTACTGCTTCATCTACTTGAAGTTTTTATTGATGCATGCATGCAAATGTTAAACTTCCCTTTCGACATCAAAGAATTGAGTATTCCTTCTTCCAGTCAAGAGAGCAGAGAGTCTATATATCCAGTATTACATTATTTTTATTATCATCGAGCTATAATTGATGGGCAGACCCCTATTAGGCAACCTCTAATTAGATGGTAAGTTATATACCGAGCCTACTGTGGCTGAACGCCTATGAGCGAGCCCAGTTGGTTGAGATACAGAGCCTAGTATGGCCGAGCGCCTATGAGCGAGCCTAATTCACGGTAGAACAGTTATATATATACCGAGCCTAATAGGGTCGGACAACTATTTTACTTACTATATTGAGAGAGTTGAGTAAGTATCAGCAGGTAAACATATCTTCAGATTATCTTTGACTTCTAGCTACTTGCAGTTATTATATTATCAGTTCAGTTTCAGCTTTCAGTACATTGCCTTACATACTCGGTACATTATTTTGTACTGACGTCCCTTTCTAGGGGCGTTGCATTTCATGCGTGCAGGTTCAGAGAGGCATACGGGTAGACCTCCTCAGTAGGTGTTTGCCCGAGTTCAGCTTTATCGGTAAGCTCCCCGTCCTTCAGAGTTGCCGGGTCTAGAAGTTTTGTGTACATCTTGTGTATATATGTAGATAGGTTATGGGTAGGTCAGGGCCTTGTTCCGATCACAGTATATCTAAAAGTAGAGGCTTGTAGATATATCTTGTCAGTTAACGCAGTATGTTGGGCTTGTAGGCCTATACGTATATTTTGTTGGCTTGTCAGTTGTAGTAATTACGACGGCCTTGCCGGCCCAGCTGTTTGTTGACATTTAGTCAGCATTAGTCTCTATGCAGTTTTATATTTTGCTAGCACATTAACTTTTAATGTGGCCCATGGCCAAAGTATACATATCAGAGTCTCTTAGTCGCAAGTAGGTATGCAAGGATAGATGAGGCACCAGGTACCGGTCTCGCCCCCAGGCTCGGGGCGTGACATCAATTCTGTTGCAGATGTTTCTTCTTCGCGATCGCGTGAGGTGGCTCGCGATTGCGTAAAGCAGTTGTAGAGGTAGGCAAGGTTGTTCTTTGCGTTCACATATCTGAGGCTGTGATCGCGAGTGTTGTTCAGGTAAAGCATCTCGAAAGCGTGAGTTAAGTCACGTTCGCGTAAGGTTAAATAGACCAAGGTTGGATCACACATTTGTTCATCGCGAACGCGATCCCTGGTCCGCTATCGCGTAGGTGTGAGGAAGTTGTGTATCGCGTTCGCGTGGGGAGAGACACATTCACGTAAGGTTATTTCTTAGTCAGTAAAGTTTGTTCTTCGCGATCGCGATTAAGGAAAATTACCTAGGCAGAATGTTTAAATAGCCATCTTCGCCAATTTTATGCCATTTCTCACCATTGTTGGCCGGATTTGGAGATTTTTGAGAAGGGTTAAAGAGGGAATCGAAGGGAAACACTTGGAGGTAAGATTTTTGAACTCAATACACGATTCTATGATGATTTCTACCTAATTAAACATGAAAATAGTGGTATTTAAAGCCTAAAATTGGGAAGTTAGGGCTTGAAATTGGAGACTTTGATTTAAGGATTTGAGGGGTCGTTTATGGTCAAATTTTGATGCATTTGGTATCTATGAACTTGTGAGAGAGTAATGATTCTAGTTTTGTAATTTTTATCGGAATTCGATACGTGGGCCCGGGGTCGGATTTGGCCAATTTGGGGATTTTTTTATGTAAATTGATTATTTTTGCATGAGCTTCGTTCCCTTAGCATATATTGATGTTATATTCTGATTTTGGATAGATTCGATGCGAGTTGAGAGGTAAGGGCATCGCGGAGTAATATTTCACCCGGTTTGAGGTAAGTAACCATTGTAAATCTAGATTGAGGGTATGAAACCCCGAAATTTTGTACTGTTTTTATAAATGAGGTGACGCACATGCTAGGTGATGAGCGTGTGGGCGTGCACCCGTAGGGATTGTGACTTGGTTCGTCCAGTGGCGACTATATAGTTGCATATTTTGATATATTGTAAATGATATCCATGTGTTTAGAAATTGGTTTGATAACTTGGGCTGAATGCCATGTTTGGGGCCTTTGTGCCGACCTGTTTAGACCCTTAGGGGTATTTTACTACTTTCCTCACTCTATTTAATTTGAAAGCATATTCTCAGTCATGTTTTACCTGTTTATTATTTAAATCCGGTTTCACCACTCTACTTCTTAATATATGAAAACTGTTTGGGCTGAGTTTCCTTGATTTTTCACTGATATGCTCGAGTGACCGTGAGGTTAATGACTGAGAGAGGTTGAGGACCTAATGGTGAGGATTATATATACATTATGGATCGGGCTACACGTCGTAGCGATATTTATATGGATCGGGCTGCACGCCGCAGCGATATATATTACGGATCGGGCTGCACGCCGCAGCGATATATATTGGGTCGGGCTGCACGCCGTAACAATATGATGCTTGGGCTGTATGAGCCCCTCCGGAGTCTGCACACCCCAGTGAGCGTAGTCGATTATAAACTATGGATCGGGGTGCACGCCGCAGCGGTTATCATTGTTATTATTATTATTATTATTATTATTATTATTATTATTATTATTATGAGATATCTATTGAGCCGGAGTGCTGAATGTGAATACTGATTGACGAGAGCTGAATCACGAGTGACTAGAGGCTTGCCCGAGAGGCTATACTTATGAGTGATACATTGCCCGAGGGGCTTGTTTATGACATTTTTGCTACCTTTACTCCTCTTTTATATTGAGCCTCTGTTGAAAAATGTCGAATAAATGTTTTCAAAGGATTTTTAATTTAAACTGGAGTTTTACGAGATAACTGGCTATCAAAATGCAGATTTTTGACTTGATATTTCTGTTGAGATTTCTTATATTTTAAAAGCTCATCACTGCACTCAGACTTGATTTACTTTAGTTACTTACTGAGTTGGCATACTCACGTTACTCCCTGCACTTTGTGTGCAGATCCAGGTGCCCGAGTATCAGAGTGAGAGCTTCCAGCACTCTTAGAGTTTATCCGGAGATTGCAAGGTAGCTGCACGACATTCGCAACCCTGCCTTCCTCCTTCCTATCTTAGTATTTTTTTATTTTAGACTATTTATATTATTCAGACAGTGTTTTGGTTGTACTTAGAGGTTCATGACTAGTGACACCAGATTCGGGCTGGGTTAGTATATGTTGTACTGGTTTCTGCATATTTCTGTTGATTTATATATTACATATGAAGAATTTGAGACTTAATTGGTTTTAGAAAATGATTTTTATAAAAAGAATTCGATGTGTTAAGTGTTGGTTTGACTTGCTTAGTACTATGATAGGCGCCATCACGATCGGGGTATTTGGGATCGTGACAATTGGACTCTTATTTTGATTTAACCAGATACCTATATCTTCATGGCTTCTAAACGAGTTGGCTCAAATTCACAATTTTAACAAGCAACAACTAAAACTCATTCAAAAAAACATACAACCATTTTAAAACTTCGAAGACAAAGCGAGAAGTAAAACAGGAACTGGGTCCCGCCGAGCAGATCTGCTGGACTTTGGCTTCGAACTTGAACTCGAGCTTATAACCACGGACTTTACAAGCTCTGAAAGGTGCAAAGAAAAATACCTCTGACGTTGTAGCAAGGAGTAATAGAGGCTGACGCAACTAAGATTTTTATAGTATTTTTGAAGAATAAATTTTTTTGAAGATGGCTCCCAAAAGTTGTCTGAAATTATTACCAAACCTCGGTATGTATAGAATAATTACTAGGACTTTTCTAGGGTTAGTTTGGGCGGGATACTTTAAGGGTTAGGGTTTCAAACGGCTAAAGAACCATTTGAAATGGCGTGTAGAAGGAAGCAAAGGAAGATATGGGCAGAGGGAGCAGGGATTCGTTTGCCGAAATTGTGAAGAGAAGAAAAGGAGAATCTTTTTACCTTTGTCAACTTCATTGCAAATGGCAAATGAATTTTGAATTCTTCAGTCAAATTGCTTTAAGTTTGCGGAGAATTTCCTTAGAATTGCACACAAATTTCTGATGATAAGATATGGGAGTCAAATTTTGCTAAGAAAATATGAGAAGCCAAAACCCTCTATTATGGCAGAGAGAAAAGAAACATTGTTTCTTTGAGAGAGGGAAAGAGATGGAACCCTAGTCAAACTTTGATTTTAATTCTAGAAAGAAATCCAACCATTGGATTTGATGCACCTAATGGCTGAGATTAATCCTGATAAAGTAAATAACCTATAATAAAATAAATAAGTGCTAGCATTTATTTTGAAATTCTAGTTCTTAACTCACAAAAGAAAAAATATTTCAAATATCGAGCATTCTTCAAATGTTAGTCTTAAGGCAGTGACTTCTATACATGTAATATCTATATAAAAGGTCTTAAATCTTATTATTTTTTAGACACAAACCGATGAAGCAAGCCACTTTTTAAAACTTATTTCTAAACACGAAGACATTTAAACTAAGCACCCAAATAGTTCATTTCTAACAATATGTTTTCTATTGCATTTACACTAAAAACAGTAAAAGTTGGGATATATTTTGAGATATGAAAAAGAGAGGCAATAACTTTAATACATGGAGTGAAGAGTAAAATTTGGTACATGCTAGACAAAATGCAACGGCGTAATTTTGACAAAAGAAAAGAGGGAATTATAATTATAATATACTTAAAATAAAAAGCCATTTCATCAACTACTAATGTGTTAATTGCTAGAAGCCTATTTATGCTTTATTGGACTCTTACTTTGATTTAACCAGATACCTATAATTTCATGTCTTCTAAACGAGTTTGCTCAAATTTACGATTTTAACAAGCAACAACTAAAATTCATTCAAAAGAACATAAAACCATTTTAAAACTTCAAAGACAAAGCGAGAAGAAAAATTTCACTCACTGACCTTTTGTGGTTTTGAACTTGAGCTGACAACCACGGACTTTACAAGCTCCAAAAAGTACAAAGAAAAATACCTCTGTTGTAGCAAAGAGTAACAGAGGCGACGCAACTAAGATTTTTAGAGTATTTTTGAAGAATAAAATTGTTTGAAGATGGCTCCCAAAAGTTGTTCGAAATTATTACCAAACCTCGGTATTTATAGAAGAATTACTAGAGCTTTTCTGGGGTTAGTTTGGGCGGTATTCTTTAAGGGTTAGGATTTCAAACGGCTAAAGAACCATTTGAAATGCGTGTCGCAGGAAGTAAAGGACGATATGGGCAGAGGGAGCAGGGATTCGGGTGTCGATATTGTAAAGAGATGAAAAGGAGAATTCTTTTTACCTTTGTCAACTTCATTGGAAATGGCAAATGAATTTTGAATTCTTCAGTCAAATTGCTTTGAGTTTGTAGAGAATTTCTTTAGAATGGCCACACAAATTTCTAATTATAAGATATGAGAATCAAATTTTGCTAAGATATAAGAAGCCAAAACCATCTGCCATGGCAGAGAGGAAAGAGACGTTGTTTTCTTTGAGATATGGAAAGAGATGGAACCCTTGTCAAACTTTGATATTAATTCTAGAAAGAAATCCAACCATTGGATTAGATGCATCTAATGGCTGAGATTCCCGATAAAGTAAATAACCTATAATAAAATAAATAAGTGCTAGCATTTATTTTGGAATTCTATAGAAGATGTGGGGTGAGAGTGTGAAGGGATGAAGATGGCGTGTGCTGGGCGTGTGTCGGTCATGGGTTTTGGACCGTTGACGCTTATGTGGCGCTGATGTGGGGGCATATGTGGAGTCTATATAGATAAAAGAGTTAGGCAGATCGGCTGGCGAGTATGGACTATTTTATGGGCTTGTTTGGTCTGATTTTTCTTCTTTTTGTATCAAGAAATCTAGAATATGTATTTTAAAAACTAGTTGCTCGACACGTGCGCTGCACGTGTATGCCAAACTTGATGACTTCCCAAATATCATGCTCTTTATCCTTAGATAGGTCAACGCATTTGGCATAGCAACAGCCCTCAATGTTTTAACACAGCATAACCACTCCAACAGTGTTCATCGTCTCCAATTAGATACGTATATATTATGGTGTGTAGATAGTGTGGTCTTTGCCGTTCCTAAAATAATCATGTCCACAAAAAGAAACATAAGTTACATAGTGGATGGCAAAATTTTCCATGAAATATAAATGGTACCTATTAGATGGTACTTGCAACTTCTTGAAAATGGACGACTAATATGTTTATAGATTACCAAGAATGACCATTTTCCTCCTAGAACGATTGATATAATGATAGTTGAGGAAGTCATATAGTGGGCGTAATGGTTACATGGGAATTTACCAGCATTATATATTGTAAAGACCAAAATACCAAAATTCTCAAGCTCTTAGGGAGTGGGTCGAACACACTTGTCATCCTTGGTTATGACATTTTCACTGGCCAGCATATTTTACCTCTTTGGCAATTCTGTTAATTCACTTATACAAGAGTATCAGCTGTAAAATCCAGAAATAGATATTTGTCAAAGTAAAGGATATATTTGGCAATTCTTTTAATTTACTTATACAAGAGAAGGTAAGAAACTGGACAATTTAAAGAAAATTCTGATGTTGTGCATGAAAGAACATGTCGTGATAGGTTCTGGTAGATATGATTCTAACTTTTACACGATTGTTTGGATCCCAGTTGAGATACTGGTCATTCACATAAACTTGAAATGTAGATTCAAGTGGTTTTAACATATTGGCAGCCAATTAAGTTGCACCTCTCAATCAGAACATGTTGTAACACATGTAAAGGTTTGATCATAAATAAAGCTTCTTCATTACATGTGCAAGGTTTGTTGTTTCCCTTAAATTATACAAGACATGTTCCAATAACAATTAATTGCATTTACAACAATTAAAAACATTGATGTATAGGTTGTGACATCAGTTACTCCATAATTTGATAGAATTGACAACCGTTGTGCCAAAAAACAAAATTAACAATAAGCGGTACAATAAAGCAAGCAAAAAAATGGAGCAGAGGTATATATGACTTCGTGAAAACAAACATCTTGATGTTCCTGACCTCTTACGGCTGCCCATAGACGACGTACTGACTCGAGATTTGGCAGATGCGCAGAGTCAGGAAGATGATAGTGATTATGACAACAATGCGGATGAGTTTGGAGATGACACACCCTTCCCTGATGAGGGTGATGACGAGGAGGAAGTGGATGCTGAACCTGAGCTGACGAGGGAGCATGCTCCTCCCCCTCCCGCTAGACCAAGAGTGTACGAGTCCCACGTGCCATTTCATGAGCGGAATATTCCCTACCTTGATAATTTGCCAAGTATGCCGGACGTGGATGCCCTCACAAGGGATGATGACGAAATTTGGTCAGCGATGTGGGATGAGTCTAGACCAGCGGTGCTGGCAAAGGGCATGTATTTCCCCGATAAAGCTCGCCTAATTAGGATTGTAAAAATCTACAGTGTAAGAGAGTGCCGTGAGATGACGGTAAGTGAGTCAACTATGGAGGTATACAAGGCTGTATGCCGTAGAGACTTTACGGGTTGTCACTGGAAGTTGCGTGCCAGCAAGAAGAAATCAGGTTTGTGGAAAGTAGGTGAATTTATTAGCACCCATAGATGTGAAATGGACACATTCAATGAGAATCACTTCAACCTGGATGTGGATTTGATTTCCCTAGTCTTGATTCCATATTTGGAAGTGTCCATTAGGTTCAAGATTAAAGAGTGTATTACAGCCGTCCACTGGGAGTATGGTTGTACTATAACCAAAAGAAAGGCATATCTCGGTCGCAAACATGCCTTTGAACTTATTTATGGTGACTGGGTAAGTCTTTTTCATCTCTGCCCAGGTACATGGCCGCACTGCAACACTTTAACCCCGGAACTGTTGTTGAATGGAGGCATGAGCGGAGTCCGAACAGACCCGAATATATTTTCAACTATGTGTTCTGGTCATTTAAACCAGCAATTGATGGTTTTGTGCATTGTCGTCCTGTAATTTCCATAGACGGTGTCGACGCTCCCTTTTTCTACGGGTCAAAATTGGGTATACGACATTTGGGAGGACAACTCTATTCCGTTTCGAGAATTGGGTTTAGAAGTTGAAGAGTCGCCACCTAATGATTATAGTGCATTAGGACACTTTTAAGAAAGGTTTGAGTTGGAAAACCAGAGTTCGGGTAAGGGCTAGAAATTATCTCGAGGAGAAGGTGTTAGGCATCCCTCAAGATCCACTAGTGTGATCCCGGCCATGTTACAATTGTGACTTTACAATTAAACAATCAAGGCTCAAATAAGGACGCGCATATAACATTGCAATTATGTTGAAAACTTTTGAAGGCAAGTAGAGAAGGAAGAAATTTATGAAAAAGGATTTGAATAGTTTTACAAGAAGAGATAAAAGCAAATAAAGGGAAGGGAGTCCTAGGTTTACGATTAATATGGATCACTTCAATGCAATATCCAGCAATCACTCCTCAGAAGAGGGGTCACACGTGATATTAGCGCACCGGTCATCATATCCATATTCTACCTTTCCCACCCCGTTAAGGTATTAAAGCGTGGAATGGTATCGTTACTTATTGCATGTTATTACCCGCCCCAATCCTATCAGTCTCCGAGGCATTGAGACTACTAATCCTAAAGGGGAGGGAGTTGGGGCTTTTCAGAGTTAAAAAGGGTAAAAGTCTAAGGCGACAAACAAAAAAAACATAAGCAGTTAGGGGAAAACAAATAGCAGTTAAAGGCTCAAACAAACCTCCTCACTTAAAGACAGATTGTTTAGCATGTCTTGCATGTACTGATTAGGTCTGAATTAAACTTAGAAAAAAATGCATGAGGCGGACTGATTTATTATATATTTCAGATAAGAAATCCGAATCAGACTTGCCTGCTGGTTGGAATTATCAAGGACTGATGCAATTATGGTTTTACCCTAAAGCTTGCCTAGGTGAAACCTATAGGCATGATATCTAACAATGCAGGAGAGAAATATACTAACTTTACAGAGGGAGACTTATTAATTGCAAGAACATGAGTTCTGCAGATGTTCAAGCATTGCTATTTACCGATTTTAGACTTATAAGCGGGTTGAACGATTCTGATTTAGTTGATAGCTTCTATAGTCATACTTTCTAGGCGTTATTGATTTTAAACGTTTATAGAAGTGCAGAAGTCCTATAGATATGGTATCTAAAATATTGAATGTTATTTAAACCTATATGCACGTTTGCCTAATGATAGATGCATATGCAGAATTTAGGAAGCTCTATATATGTCCTCTATATGATAGGCAGAAATGTAGAAAACCTATAAGCATGGTCTCTATATGAGATGCAGAAGATATAGACATGATATCTATGTATGAAATGCAGAGAACCTAAAACAGGATTTCCGAAATGCAGAACTTGCCATGATTTGCAGAAATAAAGACCTAATGAGCATGATATCTACCCTTATGCATACATGAGTGACCCTCCCCTTTTTTACTAAAACCCCATAAGTTATTACAAATTATTACAGCCTAAAATGAATAAAGAAAAGTAAAATAAAGTTATGTTTGAAAGCTAAAAATCTCAACCAATGAGAGCCTGATTCAGACTTCTGTCTGAAGCATGAAGTAAACCGACTCCAAAGATCAAATTCCAAAGCCTTTCTCTGATTTGGATGTGTCAAAGTTCCCAAGAGCCTCAAAGGGACTCAGAGCAGTGCTTACACTCCAAATATATTGCGGAACTAGATTATAGTGCAGTGTGAAAATGCCAGCTCTCATATGTCCAAGTTCAGAGGGAACTCAAGGTCCCAAAGCAAGGCTCAAAAGAGAGGGGCAGGACTTAAAATCTAAGAGTAGGTGCAAGTACAGGGGGAGGGGGAGTGATAAGCTAGTGGTCATGCCAAGCAACTTGAAGTACTGGCACACCCCTGACCAACTTGTCATTTCAAGTTGAGGAGTTAGGGCTTATTGAAAGCCAGGCTCAACATACATAGGGAGTAAGGGTAGGGGATTCATAACAGAAACAGTAGACAAAGGAAAAGTGGGCAAAGGACATGATCAGCAATAAAACATACTGACACCCTTTACTTGGGTTAAAATTCAGTTCATGGACAACAACTCATGTTGCCATGCCCTGAATCCCCATTTACAAACACATAGAGGGTAAAGGTATAGGGATCAAGCATTCGCAAGAAAGTAAAGCAAACAGCAGCATATGAACATGTCAAACTTTGCAGGTAATAGGCATAGATGTAAAGGTTCTAAGTAAACACATTAGGATGATTGCTAGGAACTGAATCAAGACATACCAGTAATAAGGCAAGAGCAGAGCAAAGACAAAGTAGTAGCAGTATATTAGCCTTGACTTTCAGCCGGCTAATAATAAGCTGGAGCAGAGGACAACAGTAGAGAAAAGAGCAAGAGGGAATGCAGGTTTTGAGAGTAGTAGTGTGTGTAAAAGTATGCAATTTGAAGTGTTGAAAAAGTATTGAATTGCCAGTGTCTTAAAAATGCGGAAGAGTAGTCCCTTTTATAGTGCAGAGAAACAAGTAAGAAAGGTAAGAAAATAACTTGCGATCAATTACATAGAATTTCCCTTCAGTTAAGGGATTTGATTTCAAACGGGTAGAAGGTAATTAAGGAAAGAATTTTGGTTAAAAACTTTTCAAAGTAGCACAAAAGGGGTAAATACATAAAGGCTATTTAAGGACAGGGTCTTGACAGTACATGGTTGTAACATTTAAGGAAAGAAAATCAATTAACAGCCAAGAAATCAGAAGTCGAAGATTTTGTATGAATGAACCAAGTCAGAAAGAGGGGAAAGATTTCAACTTAAGGAAAATTAGCAAACAATCAATTAAACCTTTTTAACAGGAATTCTGAATCAATCACTAGCTTGAAAACCCTTTTGAAGAAAGATTCGTCACATATAAAAGCATACAAATACGGGAAAGAAAGATTGTCATGCTCTTGTGAAATCAGTAGAAAGAATCTAATGTAGGAGAATTTAAAAGTCCAAAATTGTATGAAAACAAAGGGGTCCTAACTCAGTTCAAAGACTCAAAAATTAGTCTAAAAGAGTCAAAAGTTCTCAAATAGAACCCTAGTTCAATCGCACGATCAAACCTCGGCAGAACCCCCAAATTCTAGGGTTTCCACCTTGAGTCAAATACGTAGATGAGGAGGAAAGTAGTCGAAGTATTCTCAGAGATTTCTTTCAGAAACTCATGAGAAAACAAGCAAAAATAGTAGAAAGTTCAAAGAAAACAGAGTGAAGAAACTAATTCGAAGTATAATGAGAGTAGAAGAAATAGTAGAGGAAAACATGCTTAAGCAGGTCTTTTCAGAAGAAATTTAAAACAAGGTAAAGTAGAAGAGAAAACAGTAAGCACTTAAGAACATGGTAGAAGGGTACAGTAGGCGAAGCATATCAGAATATAGCATAACATATTGAAAAAGCATGTGAGACCATAACACAGTAGAAAAAAGGACGGAAACATAAGAACACAATAGGAAAACATGCGCGATAAAAGGGAAACATAAGAACATAGTAAAAGAACATGCGTGGTAAAAAGAAAACCTAAGAACATAGTAGAGACAACTACACACAAAGAAAAGGAAAAGAAAAGTCAGAGAAACATTTTAAGCATTTTCAGAAAACCCTAAATCGAAAAGAAGTGATTTTGAAAGTAATTTTTGAAAGAAAAGTTGGGGAAATCGTTTGAACACTCAAGTAGAGCATAGATACACAACAGATCTAAAAGAAAATCAGAGAAAACCTCGGAGTGTTAGGGTTTCAGAAGAACCCTAGAAAAAGCTTTGAAAAGGTCACCGATCTGAGTTTGAGAGGTCAGAACCAGGCTCAAAACACCATGATATGCCGGAGCAAGGCCGGCGATGACCCTAGAACCTTGAATCAGCAGAGATTTGGGTGCAAACCTTCAAAGTCTGGCCTCGATTCCTCAGGTATCAGGCGTGTAAGAGCAAAGGGAGGTGAGTATAAGGTTTCTATGGCCTGAGAAGCCATGGATTCCGATGGGTTTTGAGGTGAGGATGATGGGAGGCTACTAGGGTTAGGGGAAGGTTCAAGAGAGTTTGAGAGATGAGAGTATCCAAAGGCGGCTATCAGAATGAAATGGGGGGATTAGGGTAAGGTTAGGTGAATTAAAATGGTAAGGGAGGATCATGGCCGTTGATCAAAACGATCAACAGCCTGGATTAAAAGAAAGGTCGGGCGGGTTAGTGAATGGGTTAAGGGGGTCGGGTTAAAATGAAACTAGGCCGGTCCAATTGGGTGTTAAGATTGCGTTAATTTGAGGGCTAAAATTAAAATGTAAATAGGTTGTAATTGAAATGAAATGAGGCTAAATGTTAAATAGCTAGTTTTCCTTTTTATTTTATAAAAATGATTTTAAAAGTAAATTAAAAGTACTGACCCAATTAATAATATATAAATATTAATTTAAAATATTGGGACCAATACAATTATAAAATGCTATTAAATCTTAAAGTAGGCTAAAATTGCCATTATATGCAATTTAACTTAAAAAGTACCAAATAAATTTGTAAATATATGCAAAAATCACCTTAATTATATTTTGGTATAAATATGGGAATAAAATAAATTATTCACCAAAATTGATGATTTTTGAAATAATTATGGATTTTGTACTGCTAAAATAGACAATAAATTGATTTTAAAAATCTTTAAGAATTAGGAAAAATACCAAAACTCTTGGGGCATGCTTATATATGCATGTACATGCTATTTTGAAAGTATTTTGTATAGAAATACATAGGAAAAAATTGGGTATCAACAGACGGTACTCATGTCTATGGAAAGTATGATATTAAGTTTTGATTGCAGTTGTAGTAGATGCCAACGGACAAATATTTCCACTTGCTTTTTCCATTTGTGCCAAAGAAAGCGAAGAGACGTGGACGCTTTTTTTGAACCACTTGAAGCAGCACGTTGTCACACAACGTTTAGGTATTTGTCTAATATCTTATCGACATGGTGGTATTTTAAGTTCTGTACGGCACCTTCCTGAATGACAGGGACCCTATGCATACCACCGTTACTGTGTGAGGCACCTGAAGGCCAATTTTCAGAAGATCCACGGGCATACCACCGTTACTTAACGTGGATGACTGCAACTAAGCACCAGCAGTGCATATTCATGAGGCGCATGGAAGCGATCCAACAGTTAGATCCACGAGCCTATGCTTGGCCGATAGGACATGAGCTTCACATGTGGACATTGCATGCTGATGGTGGAAGACGATGGGGAGCCCTGACTACAGATGTGTCGAAGTCGTTCAACGACTTGTTGAAGTCTGCCCGTGGATTGCCTGTCACTGCCATAGTCCGCATGACATTCAAACAGAGTGCGGAGAGGTTAGTTGAAGTCTGCCCGCGGAGCTGCGTCAGCATTGATGGACAGGGGGTGTTCAATTTATGCCAATACCTATGAGAAGATTTGAAAGGTACATGAGGCGAGCACATTGACATTCAGTTTTACAGTACGATCACGACCGGGGTGTTTTTGAAGTTAAGACCGCTATCCGCGGACACCATAGGAATAATCTACAGACGGTGAATGAAGCCAGAAGGTTGTGTTCATGTGGGAAATGGACCATCTACCACATGCCGTACGCACATGCCTTGAAGTGCTTTCATGGTTTTGGGGCAACTAACTATATCGATAGGCAATACAGTGTTGCTGCATACGTAGACATGTATAGTGGGCAGTTGCAGCCATTAGGTGCTGAGCATTATTGGCTGCCGGAACCTTTTTAAGATGGTGTGTAACGAGGACTATTTGTGCAAGCTGCAAGTGCAAAAGAGAACGCGTATACGGAACCAAATAGATGTTGGTGACACCATGTATGCGCATAAATGTGGCATATGCTCGCAAACAGGACACGACCGTCGTAAATGTCCTTCAGGTGGTGTGCGTGGTGGTGGTAATCCAGCTATTGGTGCAAGTTCGTCGAATGTACCCAACTATCAATGATACCCCTAGTCTTTTGTTTTTGTTTTGTTATTTGTAATGCATGTCTGTACTTGTGTATGTTGCAATATCTATCAAATAAAATTATGTTCCACAATCTTGTTACATCTTATTTTTTAACATGACCTTTTGATATGTTTGTTCGAGTGGTTGGAGCAGAAAGTACTAGCCAGTCGTGACTAAACAGTGGCTTGTACGTGTTGAGCGTAGTAGTGTATCTTTATGTTTCCCTTGTCAAGTGTTTTCATTACTTGTACTGTTTGTTTTTGTTATGTATATCTTTAGGTTTATCACTTGTGTTTGTGTTGCCATGTTAAAATAAAATTGTTGAAGTCTTTTCTGTTACAATAAAAATGTTGTTAAAATAGAATTGTTGCAATTATTTACATAATGTAGCATTTTCTTCATAGAATTGCTAGATATTCAACTTATTGATGTTACTAAAGAAGACCAATCTAAAACTAAAAAAAACTATATGTAAAGTGTGGTATAGTACTACGTTTTGTGAGTTGTCTTGTCGTTCTCAAAAAAGCTGAAACGACTGCAGAAAAAGTTGTTTTGTTGCAAAAAAATTTAATATGTAAAGCGTTGTATAATACTACGTTTTGTGAGTTGTCATGTCGTTCTGAAAAAGCTGAAAACCATGTAAAAAGCTATTTTGTTTCAGAAAAAATTTAATATGCAAAGCGTGGTATAATACTATATTTTGTGTGTATGTAAAGTGTGGTATAATACTACGTTTTATGTGAAATCTTGCCTATAAATAACGGGCGCATTCTAGTTATTTTTGGCACTTAACAACAACCGATAGCATATATTTCCATAAAACCAAAGTTTCTCTTTAAGAAATGTCTCAACAACCCCTTTATGTCCCAAGGTGCGAATGCGGAAATAAATGCATGATGTACGATTGTTGGGAAGAAGCTGGACGCCACTACTAGGCGTGTATGAACAAGTTTTATAGGCAACCCGACGTACCTATATGCAATTTTGAGGTATGGATTGATGAACCATGTGAGTAGGAATACTACAAAGACAAGTTGTATCATCTTCATAATGTGTGTACGGGGCAGTGGGATAGAGAGCGCAAATCCAAGCAAGAAATTGCGGAGTTGAAGGCGAAACTCAAGGAGGTGGAAGAAGAGAAAAAAAAAGTTGGAAGACCAGCTCAAGTGGTTGGAGTAGAGAATGTCACACCTCCTTTTTCCGCGCCCGGGGGGGCGGGGGAGTTTTTTTCCAATTAAAGGACAATCGAAACGGGATTTATTTAATTATTTCAGAGTCGCCACTTGGGAGATTTAGGGTGTCCCAAGTCACCAATTTTAATCCCGAATCGAGGAAAGAATGACTCTATATTACAGTCTGCGTACCAGAAATCTAGATAAGGAATTCTGTTAACCCGGGAGAAGGTGTTAGGCATTCCCGAGTTCCGTGGTTCTAGCACGGTCGCTCAACTGTTATATTTGGCTTATTTATCTGATTTTTAATACAATATGAACTTATGTGCAAATTTATCTTTTAACCGCTTTATTATTATTGTTTTTATAAGAATGTGAACATCGCTTAAAATATATCCTTGGACTGTGTCACATGAAATGCACCCACAATCCGAAACATATTTTATTTGATGTTTTAGGATTTGGATTTGGGTCGCATGAAATGCACACCCGAGCTTAAGAAAGTAAATTATTAAACACGCGCCTAAAGAGACTATCGCGTTATTATTTTCTGCGGAGGCCGCGAAATTCGCTAAACGGCCCTCCTGAATTCTAAGTAATTTTAAACAAGTATTTACTGAGGGCCCCGCAATTTGTATTTTTATTCGGCGAGGCTCATTTCATTCTTATTTTTAAAGGAATTTGCAACGTCATGGAAATACATCTCGGGCCACGCCACAATCAATGCGCCCGTGACTAAAGACATATTTCGACTCCGTTGAGATTTGGATTTGGGTCACATAAATGTGCACCCGAGTTTAAGGAGATAACATTATTAAAGGCGCGCCTAAAGCAACTAGCGCATTATTATTTTGGGTGGGGCCGTGAAATGTACTAAACGGCCCGTCCCGGAATCTAAGTATTGAATACATATATTTTGCGAGGGCTCCACAATCTATACATTTTTATTTAGCGAAGCTCGTCTCTTTTTTTTTATTATTATTTATTATTATTATTTTTTTTTATATTTTTTTATTATTTTTTTTTTATATTTTAAAGGGATGCCATTTTTACGCCTTTAACCATACTAAACCTTACAGCCTCTTTACAAATACCATCTCATAACTTGTGAGGATTTAACAAAAGAAGTTAAGCGAATGAGTGTTTCGGGCGTAGTAACAACAGGTACTAATACTAATTTTGTCCAAATAAACTAAGACAATGAAGGGACGAGCGAATCAACGTCAAACTGTGTCTTAGGACTACTAATACAACTAAATCAAATGAAATCAAGTAAACAATAATAACATAACACAAAAATATGTAACGCCAAAAATGAACAAAACACGTACGGTGAAAACATAAGCAGAACATTATCGCATCAATTTATATATTGCATCTTCGAATGTTCAACGTAACATTTCCTTATCTAATGTTTGAAGTTTACTAACCTGAATAAACAGAAACACATAGAGCCATGGACCGAACCCCTACAGCGACCTCAACGACCAACCTCGACATACCGGACCTCGACGAACAAAACGACCTCACGGAAAACTGAAAACTCGGCCCGAAAGTGCTAACAACCTACCATGCTCGCT
Source organism: Nicotiana sylvestris (assembly GCF_000393655.2). Taxonomy (NCBI): domain Eukaryota; kingdom Viridiplantae; phylum Streptophyta; class Magnoliopsida; order Solanales; family Solanaceae; genus Nicotiana; species Nicotiana sylvestris. The sequence goes on from NC_091066.1 coordinate 27,820,220, forward strand.
TCTACTGACTTTTCTTGACGCAGCAGATTGGTGCGAAGAGATGAAGCGGAAGGGGTCGAGGGGGCAGAGGTGTTTGACGTGGTGTTAGACGTGAGGTGGTGGCGATGGCTAGAGCCTGGACGTGAGCTGATGGTTTTTGATAGTAGGGTCCAGGACTATGGAGGCCTGGAGGCGAGGAGGGCGATGACGGGTGAGGCAGCTGGAGGTGGAAGGTGTACGCCGGTGGTCGACGAGGCTGGGTAGCAGGTGGTCGTGAGCTGCTGTTTGACGTGGTGTTAGACGAACAGCAGCAACAATGGTTGCTGCTCGACCTACGCGACAATGGGGTCGACGATGAACTTGTTTGGTGGGGGTTCCGGCGCCGGGAAGGTGACGTTTGGTGGTGGTTGTTTGGACAGGAGGAGGAGGAGGTTGCCGGTGGGAGTTGGTCCGGTGCTGGGTTATGGACGGAGGGAAGCTTTTTTTTTTTCTAGGGTTTCTGCTTCTTCTTCAAAGAAGAAGAAGCGTGAACAGTATATCTTCTTTCCAAAAAATTCCCCAGCCAGTCCCCTTGTTCGTTCCCTTTTTTTTCTTTTTTATAGCTTTCTTTCTTTCTTCTTTTTTAAGAAGATGATGAAACAGTACTCTTTTCTCAAAAATTTTCCCCCCCGGTCCTTTTTCGTTGGTCCGTGTTTTTAATGCTTTGCCCATAAAAATGAGCCCCACGCGTGGTGGGGTTCGAGGCATATGTCCCCCACGCGTGGTGGGGTTCCCAATGTGTACCGGACACGGTTTATTATGGGCTAGGTCCGAAAATTAGGCCTAAAACCGGGTAGTTTAAACCCGAATATTATTCTTTTGCCCGGACCCGAGAAATAGGAACACGTTGCTTAACTAGTCCTATGTAAGCAAAATAACTACCAAAAATAAGACTAGTATTTAAACAAAACTATATCTTTTTTTTAAATATTTTTCAAGGTTTAAAATAGCTACAAAATATTAATAAAACTATATTTTTTTTTGTAATTTTCGTTTTAAAATATTAAGATAAAATATGAGATAATATTTTTGTATTTTTTCAAAGTTAAAAATGACTATAGAATTTTAATAGAATTATTATTTTTTGTATTTTTTCGAAATTATATGAGGTACAAAAATAAAGTGCAATTTTTGTATTTTTTCAAGTTTATGGGAAATACATAAACTAAAATTTATATATATTTTTTGAAATTTTCTTTTTGCAACGAAATAAAGTAAAAAATAGTTAAAATAGTTATACTAGACCCAATTTCACATATTCACACTAAAAATGTGAAAATTCTCGGGGAGGGTCAAAAATCACGTGCTTACAGCTGCCCCTCTTTGACTGGAAACACGAAGAGTTTTCCGACAAAGAACGACTAGCCGTGTTTTTGACCCGACCATTACTTGGACGGACTACACTTCAGGAAAGGGAGGGAATGTGACCGAGCCCTGGTATCCGAGCTGCCTACATATCCTTGGTTATACAGGAATCAGGCCACGTGTAGTTCGGGAATGAGAGAGATAGTGAAGTGTACCGAGGTGGAGAGCCGATCGAGGTGCCGTTCCGTCGAGGTTCCGGTCCGCGGTCCTGTCATTACAACAAAAATGAAAACTGAAAAAGACTAACTAAGCCTATCAGCTACTAGTTACAAGGATTCCTATCTCTTAAGTCTTCTGAAACTTGGTCTTGAGTCTTGAATGGTGCTTCATACAGACTTTGGATTTGAACCTTGATACTTGCTAGTTGTAGGCGCTAGTTCTTGAGCAGATCACATCCGTTCTCCACTTCCGTGCTTCGGATTCATTCATTTTTTCTTTTTCTTTTTCTTTTTTTCTTCTTTTTTTTTTCTTTTTGTGACTAGCTTTTATTGACCCTCTCAGACTGTTGACTCGCATTCTTGGGGCGAGCTTCTTGTTGCTTCTATCTTGGATTGAGTGCTGGGGACTTCTATCGTAGCCTTCTGCCTTCCAATGGGTTGCGGCTTGACTTTGAACGATGTTCCGCTGTTCTACAGGCGGACCCCTAACTTCTTCAATCTTCGGCGTATAACAATCTTCTGCTCTACAGGCAGGCCCCTGATAATCAAAACAATCAAAACAAACAAAATTTCCTAACCCAGTTTGCACTGGGAAGGTTTGTGAGTCGTTAGCAAAATCGTAGCCCACTGATACTACTGATGCAGTGCTGAGAGTGAACTAAACACTAGATTAGGATGTATTCCCTTGTTATACAGGTGGGCGCCTATTTTTTTTTTTTTTTTTTTTAGCATCTTAGGAGAAAGATTCATCGGACTAAGATTTTGATTATTTTTGGTTATCTTAGGAGAAATATTCATCAGACTAAGATTTTGATCCTAGGAGAAGGTTCGTCAGACTAGGTCTCTATCTTAGGAGAAAAATTCATCGGACTAAGATTTTGATCCTAGGAGAAAGATTCATCAGACTAGGTCATTTTTGTTTTTGGTATCTTAGGAGAAAGATTCATCAGACTAAGATTTGGATCCTAGGAGAAGGTTCGTCAGACTAGGTCTCTATCTTAGGAGAAAAATTCATCGGACTAAGATTTTGATCCTAGGAGAAGGTTCATCAGACTAGGTCTTTTTTTGTTTTTTTTTGGTATCTCAGGAGAAAGATTCATCAGACTGAGATTTGATCCTAGGAGAAAGATTCATCAGACTAGGTCATTTATTGTTTGTTATCTTAGGAGAAAGATTCATCGGACTAAGATTTTGATCCTAGGAGAAAGATTCATCAGACTAGGTCATTTTTTGTTTTTGGTATCTTAGGAGAAAGATTCATCAGACTAAGATTTGATCCTAGGAGAAAGATTCATCAGACTAGGTCATTTTTTGTTTGTTATCTTAGGAGAAAGATTCATCGGACTAAGATTTTGATCCTAGGAGAAAGATTCATCAGACTAGGTCATTTTTTGTTTTTGGTATCTTAGGAGAAAGATTCATCAGACTAAGATTTGGATCCTAGGAGAAGGTTCGTCAGACTAGGTCTCTATCTTAGGAGAAAAATTCATCGGACTAAGATTTTGATCCTAGGAGAAGGTTCGTCAGACTAGGTCTCTTTTTTTTGGTATCTCAGGAGAAAGATTCATCAGACTGAGATTTGATCCTAGGAGAAAGATTCATCAGACTAGGTCATTTATTGTTTGTTATCTTAGGAGAAAGATTCATCGGACTAAGATTTTGATCCTAGGAGAAAGTTCATCGGACTAGGTCATTTTTTGTTTGTTATCTTAGGAGAAAGATTCATCGGACTAAGATTTTGATCCTAGGAGAAAGATTCATCAGACTAGGTCATTTATTGTTTGTTATCTTAGGAGAAAGATTCATCGGACTAAGATTTTGATCCTAGGAGAAAGATTCATCAGACTAGGTCATTTTTTGTTTGTTATCTTAGGAGAAAGATTCATCAGACTAAGATTTGATCCTAGGAGAAAGATTCATCAGACTAGGTCATTTATTGTTTGTTATCTTAGGAGAAAGATTCATCGGACTAAGATTTTGATCCTAGGAGAAAGATTCATCAGACTAGGTCATTTTTTTTTTTTTTTTATTCAAACAATTTAGGAGGAAATGCATCTCCTATGGGTAAAACTTAACTTTGAGGAAGTGCGTCTCCTGTGGGTACAATAAACTTAGGAAGTGCGTCTCCTATTGGGGATAACTGTTTTTTAGGAAGTGCGTCTCCTACTGGGTGAAACTAAACTTTAGGAAGTGCGTCTCCTATTGGTGAACTATTCTTAGGAAGTGCGTCTCCTATTGGTAGAACTGAACTTAGGAGGAAATGCATCTCCTATGGGTGAAACTGAAACAAACCTAGGAGGAAATGCGTCTCCTATGGGTGAAACTGAAACGAACCTAGGAGGAAATGCATCTCCTGTGGGTAAAACTAAACAAACCTAGGAGGAAATGCATCTCCTATGGGTAAAACTAAACAAACCTAGGAGGAAATGCATCTCCTATGGGTAAAACTAAACAAACTTAGGAGGAAATGCATCTCCTATGGGTAAAACTAAACAAACCTAGGAGGAAATGCATCTCCTATGGGTAAAGATGTGGAATGTATTCCCTTATTATACAGGTGGGCGCCTGGTGGTAAAGACACAAAATGTATTCCCTTGTTATACAGGTGGGTGCCTAGAATATGGAATGCACAGACAAAAGTATTCCTCTCGTTATACAGGTGGGCGCCTGTTTAAACTAAGACATAAAAGTATTCCTCTCGTTATACAGGTGGGCGCCTGGTTTTAAAACTTGAAATAAAAGACTGAAACCAACATATCCTATTTGAGGGCGGATGAACCCAACAGATCCTATTTGAGGGCGGATGAACCCGACATATCCTATTTGAGGGCGGATGAACCCGACAAATCCTATTTGAGGGCGGATGGACCCAAAAATATCCTTAAGACTTAAAATGTCTTACCTCGAATACTTGCTGGGGATTGGGATGAATTTTCCCCCTTTTTTCATTATTATCTTTTTTATTCATTTTTTTTATTCTCTTTTTTTCTTTTTGTTTTTGCACAGCTTCTTCCTTCGAAGACTACCTCCCTGGATTTACTTACCTGTTGGGGGGTAAAATGTTATCAGCTGGGGGTACCTGACTTCCAGAAAATTTTCTAAATGGAAGGAAAATTTTCTGCCCCAGTTTGATAATAGCCCTTGTGGCATGCGTTTCTGCCTCAATGTCATTTCCCTTACCTGTTTCAAATCAAACAAAATTGTTAGTTTAAAACGCGGTGGTTGGTTGTGATACTCCCAACGGGGTGGCTTTTCCTCTTTTCCTTCCTTGCTTTGCATTGCACAACTTGTTGGGGACGATTTTATTTGCTGGGTACAATCCCTTTCTGATGGGGATATCCCTCTTCTTTTGTGGCATAGCTCGGAAACTGGCATTTCCCCGACCTTTTAGTCTAGTATGGATTTCGCCAAATCATGCTCACTGCTTTCCTTGCTTTGTCCATGGGCCTTGGCCTTGAGGTTTATAACGCTTGTCAATCCTTCTGTCAATTCCCTTTTGCTGGGGATATCTGTATTGACACTGGCCTCGCGTTTGTTCCCTGCTGACTATACCCCTTGGATGTACTAGTCAGATCTCATTTTTGGAAAGCTGATGGCCTATTCGAAGTCACTTCATACTTGTTTTGACCAGACAGACTCTATTGGGGATTTTTCTATGAAAGGAAAAAGATAAAAGGGAACAGAATAAAAAGACAAAGGAAAAAAAACATGACTCTTTTAACAAAAGAAACTATAAATAAAAACCCTATCAAGTGCAGATGCCGACTCTAATGGCCATGACATGCATATGGGGCCTATCCTTTACCGTCAATCCTCTTTCAAGATCTTCGATTGGCGATTCCCCATCTGATTCTCACTCTTATTCGACTTGTAGTGCCCGAAGGGTTTTCACTATCAAGCCTCTCTCATTTTGGTTTTCTCTCAGCTTTTATCGCCTTATGGTGTCTGTGAAGGTTTTCACCAATAAGACTCTCTCATTTGTATCACTTTCCAGCTGGGAATTTGGAGTGTTGCCGGCATGACTCTTTTTGTTGGAGATTAGAGTCCTTTCTGTTGTGGAAACAGAATGTTATGTTCGCCGGTAAGAATCTTATTTGTCTGACTTGGCATCTTTTGAAGACTGGTCAGAAGGTCTTTCTTTGGACCGTAATGTGGGTTTTGGATAGGGCTAGAAAGAAAGGGTATTAAAGGCTCAAAAATGCATTAATTTTGGGTTATTAATTACAACCTTCGGAATTAGATTTATTTACATCAAACGCAACTTTTGCCCCAGTTTCTTGCTTGGGGATATTTTAATTGATTTTTTTCATTTTTCAAAACTATGACCGAGCCGTGAAGCGCCTACGTATCCTCTTTGAGGAATCAGGTCAAACGTAGTTCCCAATTCCTCTTTTCCATTTGACTTTCTTTCGTTTTTCTTTTCTTTTTTTTTCTTTTGTTATCATTTTCTTTTCTTTATTTTTTTCTCTTTTTCGTTTTGTTGTTTTATTTCTTTCTCTTTTTTTTCGTCGCTACTGATTCCGAACGAGGGGTATGAAAGAAAAATAAACAAGGCTCAAAAGGGGAACGAAGGATAAAGTGTTTAGGTAGCAGAACAAAATGCCTTCGTCATTCCAGTCTTCCAAATATGCCAAGTGCAAACAACACAATTTAAATTTGTAGTCTCTTCTGATGGTGCTGGACTTGACAATTATATTCAACATCTGTTTGTTCATTTGTCACTTCTAAAGCACCGTTGGGCGACACTCTCATTCTCATTATTATGAACGACCCTCATGCCAATTTAGGCGAATCTTTCTTTAACGGTTTTCTTTGTGTTTAACTTGCCCCAGTTCCACATGACTCGGGCTCCAAATAATCTCAAACCGTTCTTATTTCCTTTAAATGCTCTGATCGCCTTTCCAGGGTTTTATGATTAACTTTAAGACTAGGCCCAAACTGGGTGCGCATGTCATGTCCCTAGAATCGGCATTGAACAAAAAATGATAAAAGGACTAAACAAAAAGATGACTGGAAATAATAAAAGACCGGATTTTGTATTAGACTACCGGTGAAATGGTTTGAATAACAAACAAATGAAATAAAAATCCTAAACAACCTGGACAAAACTAAAACAAACCGCTATGACAAAACGGAAAGATAAGCGGAAAGATATTGACACAAAACAAAATCCGAATTACAATCCTAATAATCCGAACAAACAGGAATGACAACAAAATAAGCCACCAACTGCTTCTTTCTTGTTAACCAAGGAACGGAGCGTCCTCCCATTTTATCAAAATTGGCCTTTTAACCACTGAGCTTTGCATCAATACTGCCAAGACCATTACCAGCTTCCATATCTCCGTCAACAAGTTTCCAACAAGATTCGAGTGCTTCTGTCATCAGGCCTGATCCCCGCAGAGTGTGCATCATGAGGTGCAAGTAAAGGATTCCGGGTGTCATTGTTCGGCTTACCACAAACCAACCACCTTAATTTTATTTGCAAAACAAACAGGTTAGAATGGACTCAGTCGGTCCTTATTATTGACAACATCTTTTTTCTTTTTCTCTTTTTTCGATTTTTTCTTTTTTTTCGATTTTTTTCAATTTTTTTTCTTTCTTTTTTTTCATTTCCATTTTTCATTTTTTCATTTTTTTCATTTCGTTTTTTTTTCATTCTCTTTTTTTTCATTCTTTTTTCTTTTGTTGTGGTCGAATCTTATGGAGATTGCCTACGTATCATGACCCCGCATGAATCAGACCTTGCGTAGTTCGTGCCAATAAAAGATAATCAACACTAAACACACATTTTTTTAAAATTTAAAACAAACTGGGTTTCAAGGATTTAAAGATTACCCACCAGCTTGAAAATTAAACAACCCGCATGTTCTAATCAAAAGATTGGTAGACTTAAAACAAAATTCCAGCTCCCTTTCTCTGTTCGACAAATGCAACCAAATGGTTATTTTTGCAAATGTGGCCCCTTCCAATTTTCACATGAATTTTGAGGCCGGGGAGGATTATTTTGACACTTTAAAACTTGTCCATTCTTTTACGAAAATAACCTTTCGACAACTGAAAGATACTCTAAGGCTATTTCGGCAAGAACGGTTTAAGACGCGGCCGAAGCTGGCTCGGCTTATTATGACAAAATTTTCAAACGGTATTCACCTGACCGTCGACTCTTTTTTTCAAATTATAATAAAAACTTGGTGCTGCAAACACGGCCCTTCAGCGCCTTGGGGACGAAGATTTATAAGGCTGTGTGGGTCAACTTGGACCAAAAATTCTAAACATGACCCGAAGGTGGCTATTTATGCAAAGTCAGCCTTCCGGCGTCCCTTTCGGGAACATTCGGCTCTTTATGACAAAACAGCATCACCTGACTTATTTATGATAAAAACTAAAATTTGACATGTATTTTTTGTTATTATTATTATTATTTGTTTTTTTGGCTTTTTAGCAAAACGGTGGGGTTGGACCCGATGAGGGTTGCCTACGTATCTCACATCCGGTGAGAATCAAACCCGCGTAGTTCGGGCAAACAAACTGTTTTTGAAAGGACCCTTTTCCATTTTCTATTCTTTTTTATTATTATTATTATTATTTTCACAACAATCAAATAGACTATTACTCTATTATTTTTCATTTATAACAAACAAACGAATTAACGAAAAACATAAAACATTCCTTCTTTTTTTTGAGAAGGTGGGGTTGGACCCGATGAGGGTTGCCTACGTATCTCACATCCGGTGAGAATCAAACCTGCGTAGTTCGGGCAAATAAGGATAAGTAGATGAACTAACTTTTTTTTTTGAATTTTCGTTTAAAAGAACTACTTTAAAAGAAGCAAGGAAATATTATTTTTGATTGATTTTCTTTTTAAAAGAAAGACTAATATTTCTTGAATTTTCGTTTTTTTTTTATTCTAAAGAAAAGAAGAAAATATTTTTGAATTTTACCTTCAATATAAGAAAAGAAAAGAAGAAAATATTTTTGAATTTTGAATTTTCTAAAGAAGAATCAAAATATTTTCGGATTTTTATTTATCTATTTTATCTTTTTGAATTTTGAACTTTCTTTTGAATTTTTTTTTGGATTATATATATACTTATTTTTGGAACAAATAATAAAATCACATTCAACGCCGGACTCTTTTTTATTTTACTATTTTCATTTTTATTTTGACATTTTCATAAACAGATAAACAAATAAAAACCCATTTTTAAAACAAAACCTTTTTTTTTCATTTTTATGGCAAAACAAATATTTTCTTTTCTATATTTTTTTTTTAAAAAACAAGACAGAACAATGATGATTTTTTTTCCTTTTCTTTAAATATAACAAACTAACAAGACATTTTTTCATTTTCAAAATTTCGGCAGAGTTTCGACTCTACTCGGACTTCTATGCTGTTATTTTCTCCTTTTTTCACGATTTTCTTATATGTGGAAAATGATGACAACATACAAAATCTTTTTTGAATTTTCATGCTTTGTTTTTTATTTGTATTTTTATTTTTTATATTTATTATTTCTTTTAAAAAAAATGTGGCATGGGAGACATAATGATTTCCAAGACTTCTTGGATTCCGCAAATGCTCCCCATGCGCTTTTCCCAACATATGAAGCGTGGGGGACATATGGGAATTCCAAGACTTCTTGGATTCCACAAATGTTCCCCATGTGCTTTCCCAAAAAGCAAGCGTGGGGGACATAGGGAATTCCAAGGCTTCTTGGATTCCACAAATGTTCCCCATGCTTCGATTAAAATAACATCATGCTGGAAATGACCAAATGACACATACGCCCTTGACTAAATATAACATGTAGCACATAGGATGCCAAAGATGGTCTATTATTTTCAGGTTGCTTGTCCTAGACGGACCCAACCCCTGTGTTGAGTCCCCTAAGTCAAATGCACATGATGCAAATAAACGTTCCTACTAGGGATCCGGCATGTGGCTTTGTTATACTAAGTTCATAACCTGGGTATTTGTTCTAGACCTGGCTTACCCGAGCGGACAACTCGAGCCAAGGATGGGAGCTGTGTACCGGTAACCAAAAGGCCATCCGATTTTGCAACTCCTCCGAATCCTCGTTCTATTTTGGCATATGACACTAACAGAAAGAAGCCACGACCAGCGTGCGCTCCTCAAGAGAGAAGAGAAGGGTTTCGGCACAGTTTATATGTACAGTTCAAACAATATCAAAGCAGTAAAAGCAGCATTTAGCACATTAGGCTCGAAACATGTAATCAAATCAGATAATAAATAAAGCCAAATAATAACAATTACACTAAGCTCGAATTCTTAACCCTGAACCAGTGGTTCTGGGTCATTAGTCCCCAGCAGAGTCGCCAGAGCTGTCACACCTCCTTTTTCCGCGCCCGGGGGGCGGGGGAGTTTTTTTCCAATTAAAGGACAATCGAAACGGGATTTATTTAATTATTTCAGAGTCGCCACTTGGGAGATTTAGGGTGTCCCAAGTCACCAATTTTAATCCCGAATCGAGGAAAGAATGACTCTATATTACAGTCTGCGTACCAGAAATCTAGATAAGGAATTCTGTTAACCCGGGAGAAGGTGTTAGGCATTCCCGAGTTCCGTGGTTCTAGCACGGTCGCTCAACTGTTATATTTGGCTTATTTATCTGATTTTTAATACAATATGAACTTATGTGCAAATTTATCTTTTAACCGCTTTATTATTATTGTTTTTATAAGAATGTGAACATCGCTTAAAATATATCCTTGGACTGTGTCACATGAAATGCACCCACAATCCGAAACATATTTTATTTGATGTTTTAGGATTTGGATTTGGGTCGCATGAAATGCACACCCGAGCTTAAGAAAGTAAATTATTAAACACGCGCCTAAAGAGACTATCGCGTTATTATTTTCTGCGGAGGCCGCGAAATTCGCTAAACGGCCCTCCTGAATTCTAAGTAATTTTAAACAAGTATTTACTGAGGGCCCCGCAATTTGTATTTTTATTCGGCGAGGCTCATTTCATTCTTATTTTTAAAGGAATTTGCAACGTCATGGAAATACATCTCGGGCCACGCCACAATCAATGCGCCCGTGACTAAAGACATATTTCGACTCCGTTGAGATTTGGATTTGGGTCACATAAATGTGCACCCGAGTTTAAGGAGATAACATTATTAAAGGCGCGCCTAAAGCAACTAGCGCATTATTATTTTGGGTGGGGCCGTGAAATGTACTAAACGGCCCGTCCCGGAATCTAAGTATTGAATACATATATTTTGCGAGGGCTCCACAATCTATACATTTTTATTTAGCGAAGCTCGTCTCTTTTTTTTTATTATTATTTATTATTATTATTTTTTTTTATATTTTTTTATTATTTTTTTTTTTATATTTTAAAGGGATGCCATTTTTACGCCTTTAACCATACTAAACCTTACAGCCTCTTTACAAATACCATCTCATAACTTGTGAGGATTTAACAAAAGAAGTTAAGCGAATGAGTGTTTCGGGCGTAGTAACAACAGGTACTAATACTAATTTTGTCCAAATAAACTAAGACAATGAAGGGACGAGCGAATCAACGTCAAACTGTGTCTTAGGACTACTAATACAACTAAATCAAATGAAATCAAGTAAACAATAATAACATAACACAAAAATATGTAACGCCAAAAATGAACAAAACACGTACGGTGAAAACATAAGCAGAACATTATCGCATCAATTTATATATTGCATCTTCGAATGTTCAACGTAACATTTCCTTATCTAATGTTTGAAGTTTACTAACCTGAATAAACAGAAACACATAGAGCCATGGACCGAACCCCTACAGCGACCTCAACGACCAACCTCGACATACCGGACCTCGACGAACAAAACGACCTCACGGAAAACTGAAAACTCGGCCCGAAAGTGCTAACAACCTACCATGCTCGCTTCTACTGACTTTTCTTGACGCAGCAGATTGGTGCGAAGAGATGAAGCGGAAGGGGTCGAGGGGGCAGAGGTGTTTGACGTGGTGTTAGACGTGAGGTGGTGGCGATGGCTAGAGCCTGGACGTGAGCTGATGGTTTTTGATAGTAGGGTCCAGGACTATGGAGGCCTGGAGGCGAGGAGGGCGATGACGGGTGAGGCAGCTGGAGGTGGAAGGTGTACGCCGGTGGTCGACGAGGCTGGGTAGCAGGTGGTCGTGAGCTGCTGTTTGACGTGGTGTTAGACGAACAGCAGCAACAATGGTTGCTGCTCGACCTACGCGACAATGGGGTCGACGATGAACTTGTTTGGTGGGGGTTCCGGCGCCGGGAAGGTGACGTTTGGTGGTGGTTGTTTGGACAGGAGGAGGAGGAGGTTGCCGGTGGGAGTTGGTCCGGTGCTGGGTTATGGACGGAGGGAAGCTTTTTTTTTTTCTAGGGTTTCTGCTTCTTCTTCAAAGAAGAAGAAGCGTGAACAGTATATCTTCTTTCCAAAAAATTCCCCAGCCAGTCCCCTTGTTCGTTCCCTTTTTTTTCTTTTTTATAGCTTTCTTTCTTTCTTCTTTTTTAAGAAGATGATGAAACAGTACTCTTTTCTCAAAAATTTTCCCCCCCGGTCCTTTTTCGTTGGTCCGTGTTTTTAATGCTTTGCCCATAAAAATGAGCCCCACGCGTGGTGGGGTTCGAGGCATATGTCCCCCACGCGTGGTGGGGTTCCCAATGTGTACCGGACACGGTTTATTATGGGCTAGGTCCGAAAATTAGGCCTAAAACCGGGTAGTTTAAACCCGAATATTATTCTTTTGCCCGGACCCGAGAAATAGGAACACGTTGCTTAACTAGTCCTATGTAAGCAAAATAACTACCAAAAATAAGACTAGTATTTAAACAAAACTATATCTTTTTTTTAAATATTTTTCAAGGTTTAAAATAGCTACAAAATATTAATAAAACTATATTTTTTTTTGTAATTTTCGTTTTAAAATATTAAGATAAAATATGAGATAATATTTTTGTATTTTTTCAAAGTTAAAAATGACTATAGAATTTTAATAGAATTATTATTTTTTGTATTTTTTCGAAATTATATGAGGTACAAAAATAAAGTGCAATTTTTGTATTTTTTCAAGTTTATGGGAAATACATAAACTAAAATTTATATATATTTTTTGAAATTTTCTTTTTGCAACGAAATAAAGTAAAAAATAGTTAAAATAGTTATACTAGACCCAATTTCACATATTCACACTAAAAATGTGAAAATTCTCGGGGAGGGTCAAAAATCACGTGCTTACAGAGAATACTAGGCGGTCGTGACTAAACAATGGCATGTACGTGTTGATTGTAGTAGTGTATCTTTATGTTTCCCTTGTCAAGTGTTTTCATTACTTGTATTGTTTGTATTGTGTTAGGTCTGATATGTGTGTGTTTATGTTGTACTATTAAACTAAAATTGTTGTTCAACCGTAGTTAAAATAAAATTGTTATTAAAATAGAATTGTTGCCATTATATACATAATGTAATATTTACACAAATTACAAACATAAGTAAATCAATGAGTCCCGCAGCCTGTGTGCTTCAGTGCTGCTGCTGGCCTGAGTCGCATCCCCTGTTGCCCGGGTACACTATCTCGATCATCATCATCAAGTCGCCTCTTTATGTGAGGATGCACAACAACATCGATAGTACAACTGGAAGGATCGGTAAAAGAGGCTGTCGGGCCATCAGCAACCTACAAAACAAGTACTAAGCTTAGCATGTGAAAATGTATATTAGTATTGTACGTGTTAAGTCAAAAATGTTACCTCACCGTGGTCTCGTCGGCTTCCTGAGTATATGCATCCATGGTGTCCTCATCAGCGCATACAGTGGCTTCCGTGATAGGCTGGGACGAAGCCTTAATAAGAAAATTAAAAATTAATTAATGGCAATTCATTAAGGAAAAGAAACCAAATTGAAATTTTACAGTAATAAAAATATACCTGCGCCTGTGGTAGATCCGGATCAACCGCCGGGGATGAGGCATAACTCAACCTACGCCCGCCATCTACATACCGGGTCGGCCGATCCTCAGTTGTAGTAGATGGGCCTGAAAAGAACTGGTCTACATCTCCGTCGAATGTACATGTGATCAACAATGCATCTGACAGGGTGACCTGCGATGCTGGCAGAGATAGTTGAAGGCTGTACAATGGCATGTTGCTGGAAGGCTCATCTAGCTGAGGGAAATAACCTGGCTGATCATCTCCAAGATCCTCATCATGTGCCTCAACAGGTGGGTCGACAGGTACCTCAATGCCCCCTTGTTGGGGACCACCTCCTCGCCGTCCCCCTCGACCTCGTGGGGCACCCCTCCCTTATGCCCTACCCTTGCCTCGTGGGACAGCCCTACCCCGATGGTACTCCTCTAGCGCTGCATACTCAGCCTCGTGATCCAACCTCGCGCCATCTCTCGCTTGATACAGGGTTCGACGAGCCAGCTCTTCCACCCGCCGGCCATACTCAACGACTACAGCACTGTCGCCATGCTGCTGCATCTCCTGTCCCAACTGGTAGAACATGTGATGCCCAATAGCCTGCGCAACATTTGAAATATTAATTAAATAACGCTATATCACAATTATAAGATATTAATAAGCCACAAACATACCAGTGCCGCGTGCCTCCCGGGGTATGGTCTGTACCAATCGCCAAGTACATGAATGGGGTTCCCGATCATCAGTCGGGTGTGACGGCGATACCATGACGTATGCAGCTCAATAATGACCTCCTGGATATGTGAAGGTGGTGGCGGAATACGGTACTCTCGCTGGTCCCAAATATGGACCTGCTGCTCTAGCCATCCTACAAATGCATCGTCCACCCTGGTACGATCATCCCGCTGATAATGTGTAGGCACCCATGCAGGCTCCCCCGTTATAGGCTGGGGACGGTGAAACTGGCGAAGCACACGCTCTGTGGCATGATGCTCAACCACATCGAAGAAGATCATCAGGACGGAAGTGCTCCAAAGTAGTCGGTCGACTCAGGAATAATCGGGCAGCTGAGCTAGCAACTCGTCGTTGTATGGCGTCCAGATGAACTATCAAATAATAACATAAAAGTGAGTATGCACAACACAAGTGAATTTATAATAAGTAAGTTTAGGTACATATTTACCTATCCGGCCACCAACATATCTAACACATCTGACAAGAGGTAGATTATGATGAGTATCAGTCCCTCGGTAGTTCCCACGCCGGAGAACCCACCTCGTAGCTAGAGGGAGAAACGGAGGTGCTACACCCGGCTCTAGTGGTGGTAGAGGTGGCTACAATGGAAGGATCCGCTGCCAGGCCCAAACCTAAGATAAAAGGTTAACGTAAAATTTAAGAGTCATTTTGACCATATAGAATTCGGAGTAATGAACAAAGTATTCGAAAATGTTGTCAACTATAGAAGCAGCAGAAATCCACATATGTCCACCTGGCTGCCCATGCTCGCCCGGCACATACTCCTGTACAGGTATGCTAGAATAGCAGCACCCCAGCTGTACAAGGATAACTCATCTAGCTGCTGCAGATGATGCAGCGCATACTTACTAGATTTCCCGAAGTGTTCGGGAACAAGACACCCCCAAAAAGAAGGAGCAGCGCCAACCTCGTATACCGCTCAATATGGATAGCCTCTATCTCGCCGGTAATGTCTGGGTGCAATACCTCCATATGCTCTCTGATAGCTGTCATAGAAACGCGACTGCCCCCTCTAAGTGCAGCCTCACCCTGTGGTCTGTAACCAGTATACTGCCCCCATCAAATCCAAATACTGGGGACGCGTCATAGCTCTCATGTACTGGGGCAGTGCAACGGCCAGTCCATCTACACGTAGCCCATACAAAACCTGAACATCCTCAAGCGTGATGATGGCTTCTCCAGTGGGCAAGTGAAAAGTGTGTGTCTCCGGTCGCCACCGCTCTATCAACGTCGTGATGAGAGACCAATCGAGCTGCATCCGCCTAATCCGAAAAATCGTAAGAAAGCCCGTAGCCTCTAGGCGCTCGACTACGCGGGGATGGAAATGTCTCTGCCTCAAGAAGTCCCACAAATCGCCAGGTCTCCTGGCGCGGAGAGTCTGATCCAATAGATGTCCCTCCCATACATAGGAGGACCTATGGTCGCTCTGCAATACTAATATCTGATCCTCGGCTGGTCCAGGATGCACAGGCGGCAAGTCCATGTCATCTACTATAATTTAAACAATATTAATTGTGTGTTTTAATTATTTAATTTGACTGAGTAATTATCTATGGGTTCCAGGCTCGATATTTGAGGCCCGGTTGCACCAAGTTATCCTTAATTATTATGTATGTCAATTTCAATATTTTTAGTATTTTTTTAGTTTAATAAATTAAATAATTATTTTTTAATTGGACTGAGTAATTATCTATGGGTTCCAGGCTCGATATTTGAGGCCCGGTCACACCAAACTATCCTTAATTATTAATTATCTATGGGTTCCAAGCTTGATATTTGAGGCTCAGTAGCACCAAGTTACCCCTAATTATTATGTGTGTCAATTTCAACAAGTTTAAAATTTGGATAGTTTAATAAATTAAATAATTAATTATTGAATTGGACTAAGTAATTATCTATGGGTTTCAGGCTCGATATTTGAGTTAATTTGACAACATATATTAATTTGTTAGTTTTGTAAGTTTATTTTTATAAATTAAATAATTAATTTTATAAGTGTAATTGGATAGAGTTTGTAGTTAGTACATACTTAAACTACAGAGACTCTACGCTAAAAGACTATATATTTTACTACGCTAAAAGGTCACTATTACATATAAAAACAACAAATATAACATACATATGAACAACAAACTAAATAAATAATATTTATTTAATTTAAGCAAATAAAAACATAACATTAACAATAAAAATTATTTATCAAGTTTTAATTATTTTTTGTCCCAAGGCTAATAATTCAATTCGGGTAAAAATAACATACAAATTTAAACACAAACATAACACAAATCAACGTGGAAACACATTCAACAAAACAAATATGCATATGCTCTACGAGTTTCGACATAAACAAAATTGAAATACCTCGATTTAAGTTTTTTGAAATAGACCCAAATCGAATTTTTGAACCCGAAAGAAGGAATCCAAGGCTTGTGTTGTATGCGGGACCTACACTCTTCGCTTTTTGTGTGACTGGTGGGGCCCAAGATTTTTTTTAATTCGCGGGGGGGAAGGGGGGACCAACAGTAGTGGGGATTGTTTTTTTAAAAATGGAGGTTCTGTCGTGATCGTGGGAAGAAGAAGGGGCCCTATATTTTATTATAGGAAAACACATTACAATACTGTGTTTTCCTTAAACGCAGTATTGTAATGCGTTTTCCTATAATAAAATATAGGGATTTAATTAAACGCAGTATAATATAGGGGCCCTATATTTTTTTGTAGGGAAATGCAGTACAATACTGCATTTAAGAAAAACGCAGTATTGTAATGCGTTTTCCTATAAAAAAATTAATTTTTTAATAAAACGCAGTATAATACTGCGTTTAAATTTAATGGCTAACTTTCCGTTAAAGTAAAACGCAGTATTATACTGCGTTTTATGTAGAAATGTAACTTTTTTTAACAGTAGAAACGTATTTTGTGCCAAAAATGACACTATTTCAGTTTCCCCCTCCTAGGAAAGCAAGTGCAACGACCATACCATTTAGGCTTGGAAATTTAACTCTTAGGACAAAGAATGAACCCATGCAAGCTATTTGAGAGATTCGAAGATGAATTTTTACTTGAATTTAGCTGTATATTATTTGTAAGTTAGTCATATGAGATAAAATATTGTGATAATCAAATAAACATGATTAGCTTTCAAAAATTCTCTACTCTCAGGAACCCAACATGAAGATGAATGTCTAATTCTAAGATAGAGCTTCAACCACATGAGCGTATAAGATGAAATAAAATGCAATAGCTCCAACAGTAACTTTATTCGTCTTACCACTCTAGACAAATAAAGAATTTATTTAACATGGGAGAAATCATAATTAATTAAAATCGCCAATCGTATCTGCTGAACAAATTAAGCTCTCATAACATAAGTAGCAATCTACGTATAATAGTAAATAAGTAACATTCTTGTTTGAAAGTATTCTGAATTAATTAGTAAAACATATTAGCATTACCGGTTGTGTGAGCGAGTCATCAGGTACGTAATCTGTTAGAAGAGATGAAAGCAATTTTACATTGAATCAATATTAAATCTCTAAGGGAAATAATAACAATTTTTAAATGAAATTTCTTTTTGAACAAATGACAAATTTTAAATGTTTGTTTGAAACAAACTCCAAACTTTGCAAAAATGCGATTAACTTAGCCCAAATACCATCAGGTAACAAATATAGATATATGCATGTGACATCATGATTAATGTCTATTGCAATAATCATCATCATAGTAAACGTACTAATGATACTATAACAACAACCATAAAACAAAATAATTCTAGAAACTAATGCAATAACCAAACCTCTACTTTGTAATCTTGAGATTTCGATTGTTCGACAACCAAACAACAATTTATTCGATCGGCAGTACAGTTCTATAAGAGACCAAGGTACATTTTAATTATATAACACAGGCAAATCATTGTCACGATCCAAAATTCACTAAGGGTCGTGATGGCATCGGACACCGCTGTCAGGCAAGCCAACTAAAATACTTAATTAAATTCTCGTTTTAAATATTTTCGAAATCACTTCTTTTACGTTTAAACAATACATAATAAATTCCTCTGAATAAATAATGAAACGTCTAACAACTTTTAAAATTTTTGAATAGATCCATAGACATCCCAGAACCCGGTGTCACAAGTGCATGAGCAATTTCTAAGAAATAATGTAATACAACAACCGTCCGGAATACAATATTGGACAGAAAATAATTACAGTAATCTGAAAGAGACTTTGCTGGCTGCGGAACATCTCAGGAAGTGCAGCTCACCTAAGTATCTGTATCAACCATGCTGTTGCGCCCACTAGGCCACTAGAGATGTATGTGCCTGTGCAACATAAATGCACAGCAAGTGTAGTATGAGTACGAAAACAACGTGTACCCAATGAGTATCCCGTCTAATCTCGAAGAAGTAGAGACGAGAGGTCGACTTTAACATTTACTAGTGGTCCAATAATAATATAGTGAAAATGTGAGGAAATCATGGATTTTTATAAAGCAATTATAAACTCGTAAAATCAGATAGCAGGTAAACAACATCTCAAATAAATACGGATTTCCAAGGTTTACTTTTCATTATGCTTATCAACTATGTCTAGCCAGGGAAGGCAAATATTATCACATAACATTCTCAGGCAAGCAATACAAGCATGCACATATCATGCCGAGGTCGTACGGTCCGATCCAACAATATTTAAACTGTACACTGCCGACGGTCGAACGACACGAACCATAGATGCATCTATCTAATCTACCGAGGCGTTCGGCCCGTTCCAAAAATAAACACACACAGATAGTCAATCAAGAAGTCAACATGGAACAATTATCCAAAGAAAAGCCAATTCTCTTTTAACAATTTAAGAATATGAAGTTTAAATCTTTTTAGAAATTCATTTATTAATTCAATGTGATTTAAGCAATTCAAGCTGTCAATAAGATTACAAATAGTCCAAATATAGCAAGTTTTTGGGCCCTAGACTACCCGGACTTAAACATAATAGTAGCTACGCATGGACTCTCATCACCTCGTGCATACGTAGCCCCCACAAATAGAAACACATAACCAATTATATCACCTATGAGGACAATTTCCTCTTACAAGGTTAGAAATGAGACTCACCTCGCTCTGAAGCTCCAAAACCGGTTTCCAAGCCCTTCCGACGACTCAAACCGATGCTCCAATGCTCCAAAGCTAGCAAATAATTATGTAAACCCATTAATATATGCTAAGGTACTCATTATAATTCAATTTATAACAATTCCTAACCCCGATCGAAAAGTTGACAAAAACGCCCTCTAGCCCACGTGTCCGGATTCCGAAATTTCTCAAAGATAAAGTTTACTCATGAACTCACGAACTCAAATATATGATTTTCTCTTAATTCCATACCCAAAATCGTGGTCAAAATCCAAGAATACGAATTTTCTAGGTCTTCCCTCAAACCCCAAGTTTCTACCAATTTCCATGTCCAAATCCGTATATAATCATGTATCTAACTAAAAATTAGCATAAATTACTTACCTCGTGCTTGGTGGTGAAAATGGCACCTCAGAGTTTCTCCAAAATCGGCTCCAATGGAAGAAATGGGGTTGAAATGAACCCAACCCCCGATTTAAAAGAACCTCACTGCCTCTAGCATTTCCGCACCTGCGGTCTCTTGACCGCTTCTGTGGTCTCGCAGGTGTGAACCAAACGCCGCTTCTGCGGTCCAGGGCTCCCAGCCCATTTCGCTTCTGCGCCCTCTCCTCCGCAGATGTGGTCCCTCATCTGCGGCAAAACGACAGCATCTGCGGTCCCAGCCTAGCAGTCCATTTCCGCTTCTGCGGCTCCGCACCTGTGGCCCTAGTCTCGCAGGTGTGGTTACACCAGCAACCAACCCTTTCCAAAATTCCATTTTCGCTTCGTTAACCACCTGGAATCCACCTGAGGCCCCCGGGACCCCGTGTAATCATACAAACCAGTCCCATAACACATTACAGACTTACTCGAGGTCTTAAATCATATCAAACATCGCTAAAACCACGAATCGACCTCCAATCCAAGCCTTATGAACTTTAGAATTTCAAACTTCTACTTTCGATGTTTAAACCTATCAAATCATGTCCGATTGACCTCAAATTTTGCACGCAAGTCATATTTGACATTACGGACCTACTCCAACTTTCGGAATTGGAATCCGACCCCGATATCAAAAAGTCAACTCTCGGTCAAACTTCTCAAAACCCTTAAAATTTCTATCTTTAGCCAAATGACTCCAAAATGACCTACGGACCTCCGAATTCACTTCTGATCACGCTCCCAACTCCAGAATCACCATACGGAGCTACTCCCAGACTCGGAATTCCAAACGGACATCGATAACACTGAAATGCATTTCAACCCAAACTTATGAAATTTCTTCTAATATGCTAACTTCCACAATAGGCGCCAAAACGCTCCCTGGGTCTTCCAAAACCCGATCCGGACATACGCCCAAGTCTGAAATTATCATACAAACCTACTGGAATCTTCGAATCCCGATTTTGAGGTCGTTTACTCAAAAATCAATCTTAGCTAATTCTTTCAACTTAAAGCTTCAGAAATGAGAATTCTCTTTCCAAATGAACTCCGAACTTTCCGGAATTCAGTTCTGACCATGCGCACAAGTCATAATACCTTAAGTGAAGCTGTTCACGGCCTCAAACTGCTGAATGACACATTAGAACTCAAAACGACCGGTCGGATCGTTACAATCATCAAATCACTTCATTTTTATGATTATAAGTGAAGAATGTACTTCAATGACTAAATACTCGAGGGACAAGTTCAATAATAATCATGTCAATAAAATTGTCCCTGATTATTCCAAATCAATGAAAATAATCAAGCGAAATTAGTATCATTGACTAACCAATACCACTTAAATTGTTACACAGAACTTGTTAGAAAAGAATAGGCTAGGAAATCAAAATAAACAAATTATTTGAAGGGATATAGATAGACATTTAATCACCCGACGCCAAATTTCATCCTTTTTCAATGATCTTTTACCAGAATGAGAATGTCCAATAAAAAATAATTAAAAGCAAATATCTTACCTTAATGTTCGTTTGGTTTGGTTGACCAGATTTCTAATTCTTTACGCAATTCTCCCAATAACTTTTACCATAAAAAATATCTGATAAATAGGAGATTAGGAAAAGCTGAGTAGGAATTTGGTGAAATAGAGTTCAGAGTTTACACATGTTGCTTTAATGAAGACAAACGAAGATTGAGAGAAAGTTGCCATGGTATTCTGACTTTTAAGGAGAACAAAATAAACCGGTTGGAGAAGATGATTAGGCGTCTGTCCCCGGAGAGATGCGATTGTTGAGAGAGGCATGTGTAAGGTTTTTTGTTTTTTGTTTTAAAAAAAAATAAATGAAGGGTAATTTCGTATACATAATAAGAAATAAGGGCAATTTTGTAATTTGACTTTTAGCTAAAAAGGTTGCTGCTTTTAATATATTGTAGATAAAAGGTCTCTTTGAATAACAATTGGACTTTGCTAAGATGACCGAATTTGCATTTAAAAGTCCTTTTTCACTTTTAATTTTACTACGCTTCCATAATTCTAATAATTTATAATAAAAAATATTATATTATATTATATTGCTATAAAATTTAATATTTAGTATGTATGCATTTATAAAAAATAGGAAATAGAGAAATAAATTATAATTGGCAAATAATGTTTGTATTAATTATTACGATGCATTAGCATTAAATAATAATATGATAGTAATTAAGTAACTAATATAGTAATAATGATATAATTACAATAAATAAATATGCTAAATTATATTAAGGCTAATAATTATATTTTTATTTTAAAAATCTTGAGGCTAGAAAATATAACAAATATTTTGGATAAAAATATGTAAAGTATAATTCGTAAATTATTAAGAATTAGGAAGTATAGAAAAATTGATTAAGAAAAAGGAGGGCCAAAGTTGGTCGTCAACAACTATTTTCATGAGCAAAAGGAAACACCGACTCTCTGAATATCACATCTCTACATGTGAAAAATTATTTGGTTTTCAGGTCTAGGAGTATATACCCCTTTTGTGTCTCTGAATACCCCATGAAGATAGATATCCTTGCCCTTTCTGCAAACTTGTCTCCTTTGGGCAAGACTGTTGCAAAGCACAAACATCCCAGTACTCTCAAATGCATCAGTGATGCCTTCTTGTGGTACAATAGTTCAAAAGGAGTCTTGCCCCTAGAACAGTAGAAGGCATACTATTGATCAAGTATAGTGCATTTTTCACACAAATGCCCAATACTTGATGGTATTGATCCTTGAAACTTCAATGCTCTAGTAGTTTCCAAAATATGCCTATGCTTCCTCTCAACTATGCCTTTCTACTGAGAGGTATAGGCACAACTGCTTTGATGGATTATACCAAGACCATTTAGCAATTCTGCACACTGAGTATTGAAAAACTCAGTCCCATTATCTGATCTACTAAGCTTGACTGACGTTCCAAACTGGTTCTGAATCATGGTTAGAAATTGTTTCATCACAACTATAACTTCAGATTTCAGCGTTAAAAAATATATCCACGTATACCTAGAGTGATCATCCACAATTGTAAGAAAATAGTGCTTCTATCAAAAGATGGAATTTTATAAGGTTCTCATAAGTCCAAGTATACAAGGTGAAACAGTACATTAGATCTAGATTCACTAAGAGGAAACTTCAACCTTGTCTGCTTTGCCAATGGACATACAAAACGGGTATTTTATATTATACTACTAGTATTAACATGTAAGGTTCTCATATTCTTCATGACAGACAGTGAAGGATGACCTAGCCTCTTATGTCATTGGCTGCTATCTCCTTCAACTACTCTGCTCACTGTATTTATTGTCTTTATTCTGTTAGTCAATCTACTACCTTTGAGTACATATAATTCTTCATTTTCTTTACCAATCCCCTTCACCTTGCCACTCCAAAGATTCTGAAATATATAAAAGTCAGGAAAGAAATTAACATTGCAAGATAATATCTTGGTTAGCTTTGAAACCGATAATAGGTTGAACCTAAAATTAAGTATATAAAGCACATCTCTGTTACTTCATTGTCAAATAGTTCAGTGCTACCAATATGAGTAATATCAGCGTTCTCCCCTGTAGGTAAGTATACCTTATCTCTGATGAACCTATCTGTGCTCTTAGTATTGTCAAGCAATACTATGCTAGAAGCAATTTGATGAGTTGCCCCTGAGCTACAATCCAATCTTTGTCCGTTTGATCAAATTTAGAAATTAGGCTAGTGATCTTACCTATTGTATTGGTTGGCATTCCTACGAATCCTTGATGAGAAAGCTGAGTATCTGGCTATATTGCTCATCAGTGAAGTAATGTCCTATGTCATCCGGCTTCATGGGTTGTCCACCTTTAGCTGCTTGAGAGGATGAGCCTGTATCTGCATTATTCACAACAACAAGTGACTCCCTCTTCCAGTTGTCTAGTTTTCCTCGACCATAATTCTGAGTTCCAACACTAGTTTTCTTCCTTTGATCAAAATCAGTAGATAGCCAATGAGTTTGTAGCAATTTTTTTTGGCGTGGTTCCTCATGTGACAATGCTCATATTGCATAAATTGCTTCCTTCCTCGAAAGCCTTTACCTCTTCCTGCTTGTATTGCCATAGCATCAGCCTTATCAGTCACAATATTAGCACTAACTCTTTGTTGACTCTCATCTTGTACAATCATAGTATATGCTTGATTGAGATTTGGTGCAGTGGTCTTCATCAGGATTTGCCTGCGTGCTTGATCATACGAATCATTTAAGCCACTTAGGAATTGGATTACTCGCTGCTGGTGTATCATTTCCAAATTCTCCTTTGATTTTGGACACCCACAGTCAGAGAATGGGGCTAAAACATCATATTCATATCAAAGCTCCTTCAATTTCGAGAAGTAAACTGAAATTGAGCTAGTTCCTTGTGATAATGTTGCAATTTCACGATGTAACTGAAAAATCCAAACTCGATTGACCTTGTCAAATCTCTCTCGTAGGTCTTCCCAAACGAGATGTGCATCTGATGCATCGACGATACCACCTAGGAATTCTGCACGCACATTGTTCATGATCCATGACAGCACCATCGCATTACACATTTTCCATTGTTCCTGCAATTCAGCTGCTTTGTACAGATCCTTCTTGCATGTGTTAGTAACAAACCCTAGCTTCATTTTCCCCAAAAGTACGATCCTTATCGACTTGCTCCAAATCCCGTAATTGTCTGATCCAATGAGTTTCACTAGTATAGAAACTGAGCTTGGAGTGTAGGATGGACCTAGGTATAAAGGATGTGTGTGGTCGATCGAAGTTTCTGCCATTGTTCAGAGTAATTGGATGGTGATTGATCAAATTAAAGATTTTATGTGAATTTTAGCCTAAACAAGATGCGATGTGCAGAATCAATTACTCCTGTTATGATACCATGCTGAAATGCAAGGTTTGAAGCTTTCACTTTACTCGTTAATGGAGTCAGAAGAGAGAGAGAGAGAGAGAGAGAGAGAGAGAGAGAGAGAGAGAGAGTGTTTGGAGAAGGCAATTGTTTCATTAGCTCATTCAGTCGTTAACATTGTACATATATACTAACCTATAACTACCACTAATTAACTTATCAAACTAACACAGCTCATTAACAACTATAACTAATACTCTAACTAACAAATACACGTGAGCCGCACATGCTCTATTTGAACATCAATTGAACACAATTACCTGGAAAATTATATTGTATATATAGGTTAAATGTTACTTTTTATACACATATATTAAATCTTGAACACTTATTATTTAACGGAACGCCCCTGACTAAAAACCATGTTTTAAATCATCCTTTAGTACAGTACTTGAGTTAGCAGAACTTGGTCAAATTGGAGGTAGAGTTAGCTAGCGTTTGGATATAGATTTAGTTGAAACTTAAAAAAACGAGTTTTAAAGATGAGATGAAAAATAATTTTTGAAAGTTGAATTGTGTATGGACATGCATTTTACTTGAAAAGGATTTAAATTTTTGTGAGTAGAAAACTTCAAAACCTACTCTAGAACTGTTTTTGTGATTTGAATATTTTATTTTCAAAATCTACTAAAAAATGGTTTAAATATATAAACAAACAGATATTTGAAAATAAAATTTAAAAAAATACTTCCGAATTTTATGGCCAAACGGGAGCTTAGTCTCAACTGAAAGATTTAGTGCACTTCTTAAGATACTCTCCCCCACCCCACCCCCGACACACACACACCCACGCGCTTAACATTTAAGATTATTATAACCATTACTAAAGGACTATGATGCACAATTAGCTAAAGGTTGGTTTGGATATGATCTCTGATCACAATATCCAGACAGGAGATGAGACATGATTTAAAGTTTATGGGTTCTAAATTTACAATCGAACTTTTAGTTTTTACTGGGTTCGCAATTAAATATTTGTACATATTTAATAGATTTTCTAATATAAAATATAATATCTAAATAAAAAGTTAGTGAATTCTCTGAACCCATAGGTAACACTTTCCCTTCGCCCCTGCATCCATAGAAAAGGAGAAGTAAATTGGAGGAGAAAGGGAGGACCAATTCAATCAATCATTTCCATTTCAATTTGAACCTAGTTAGAATTCATTATAAATATATAGTTAATAGCCATTTCATTCCATTGGAGTTTATTTTATTCCAAAGGAAGGAGATTATCGATGTAACTAGTGTATCTATGCCGTCGTGCCAGTCATACTACATGGGATCGTTTGATTATCTATATAAAAAAAGATCTCAAACATTAAAATTTGTGTAAGTGTACCATGTTACTTAATTTGGTTGGCCGCATAAAAAAATCATCTCTGCAAGCTAATCAATCGTTTAGCATTTATATCAGCCTATAAGTAAATTATTACAAAAATCGGTTAATTTTTAAAATATTATTAATATTAGCCAAACACTATCAATATTAGCCAATTAACTATTTGTAACTAAACAAAGGTCGAATTTTTGCTTTCTTGTAATGGCCCGACCAGTCGTTTTGAGAGTTATATCCCCGATCCCCTATTTATTGCTTCCCCTGTATCTTTTTCTTATGTGACTTGACGGGAAGTTTCGTTTTGGGTTTTTGGAGTGTTTTGGGACACTTAGTCCCGAAACGGAGGCTTAAGTCGTAGGATTTGGACCGTAATCGAAAATGTGTGAAGATGACTCCGGAATTGAGTTTCGTCGGTTTCGTTAGTTCCGTTGGGTGATTTTGGACTTAGGGGCGTGTCCGGATTGTGTTTTGGAAGTTCGTAGCTGATTTAGGCTTGAAATGGCGAAAGTTGAATTTTTGAAGATTTTGACCGGTAGTGGACTTTTTGATATCGGGGTGGGAATCCGATTCCGGAAGTTGGAGTAGGTCTGTAATGTTAAAATTGACTTGTGTGCAAAGTTTGGGGCCAATCGGACGTGATTTGTTAGGTTTCAGCATCGGTTGTGGTAATTTGAAGTTTCAAGTTCTTTAAGTTTGAATTGGAGGGTGATTCATGATTTTAGCGTTGTTTGATGTGGTTTGAGGGCTCAACTAAGTTCGTATGGTGTTTTAGTACTGGTATGTTTGGTTGAGGTCCGGGGGCCTCGGGTGTGTTTCGGATGCTCAATGGATCATTTTGGACTTGTGGAAGATATCAGATTTTTTGGTATTTTGTTGCAGACTTTATTTTCATCGCATTCGCGAGAGAGGTCTCGCGATCGCGTAGGACATCTAAGAGGCTAACTGGAGTTGTTCTTCGCATTCGCGAAGATGGGGACGTGACCATGTAAGGTTTTCAGGTTGTGCATCGCGAATGCGTGGGCTAGGCCGCATTCGCGAAGAGGAAGTGAGGCAGTAGTGGAGTTTAAGTGTTACTCTTCACGGTCACGTGAGGACAGACGCGATCACGTAGGTGTGAGAAGCTAGTGCATCGTGTTCACGTGGTGTGTTCCGCGTTCACATAGAGTTAAATTCTAGGGAAAGCAAAGTCGTTCTTCGTGATCGCGAGGCTATTTCCGCGATCACGATTAAGAAATCACTAGGCAGTATTAAACATTTTAAAAATGAGGGTTTGACCATTTTTATTTTTGGGAGCTCGAATTTGGACGAGATTTTGAGGAATTTTCAGAGACATTGATCGGGTAATGATTCTACACTTGATTTTGGTTATATCCCACTAATCCTATCATTAATTTTATTATTTAATTTCGGATTTGAGGTGAAAATTGGGAAAAATGGGAAGAAATTATTCAACTAAGATTTTGGGTTTTGATTAGGATTTTGATATCGAATTCGGATAATTTTGGTACGTGTAAACTCGTGAGTGAATGGGTGTTCATATTTTGTAACTTTTAACCGATTCCGAAATGTGGGCCGGAGAGACTTTTTAGGATGATTTTCTAATTTCTTGTTTTAGCTTTGATTTCATTAGCTAGATTAGTTTCTTGTAGTTATATTTATGATATGTAATTGATTTTGGCTAGATTCGGGCCATTCAGAGTCAGATATTCGTGTAAAGGGCATTGTTATCGAGTGATTGAGCTTGGTTCGAGGTAAGTGGCTTGCCTAACCTTGTGTGGGGGAACTCCCCTTAGGATTTGGTACTATTTTGATATATGTGTGTTGTGTACGTGAAGTGACTAGTGTGTACGCGGGCTATTTGTTGTAAAACTCCGTCTTTCACTAAGTAATAACCTGTTTCACTTTAATTGAGTTATACTAGCATATGTAATTAGCCTGTTTAGTTTAGAATAGCATGTCTACGTGTCTTAATTGCTTATCTGAACTCTGTGCAGCATGCTTAGTGAATTTTTCTGCTTTTCTCTTGACTTGCACTTAGTCTGAACTGTAGGACCTCTGTTATAACTGTTATTTTCATTGTTTGAGCTGTATATTTAATTTGGAACTATGGGACGGTATCCAGGAGATCCCCCTGCATATTTACTTTCGGACTACGGGACGGTATCCCGGGGGATCCCCTGCATGTTTACTTTGGGACTACGGAATGGTATTCCGGAAGATCCCCCTGCATATTTACATTTGGGACTATGAGACGGTATCTCAGAGAGATCCCTTGTTGTTATTTTGTGTACTGTATATAGACATATAATTTTTGGCCCTCCCCAAAATTTTACACATGTTAGCTACTGTCATGGTGATAACTTTCTAGCTACTGTCATTAGGAATTTGAAGTTGACTTCAAGTTTTTGATAAAATTGAGTTATTGGATTAAGGGATGGAAATCTATAATAGTATCAAAAATAAACAAAGAGGAAGCTGAGAAAATCCTTGAGGTGTGAGACAATATTGAAGTTCAAGAGGAGAACGAAAAAAGAACAACAAATACAGGAAGGGAGGAAACAATGACAGAACAAGCGAGAAGACGAATTGGTCACAAATCAGAGGAGTTTAAGTCTCAAAAAAAATCCAGAAAATAGGCCCGTATTTCCATTTCTGAAAAAGGTTTCGCCATGGAATCCGAAGGAGTTTGATTGAGGTCGTTCTGGTTCTAGAGTTTTTTCGATTCCGGCTCTTGTTCGTATCACTTTTGCTGTAACTAAAAGGGTATCACACCTTGAGGTCCATTTCTTATCCCTCGTCTTTAATTAGTTCAAGAAGTTTTGGTATTCCACCATAGTGTTTTGTTTGTTATTATTTTTGGATTAATTTATCCATGTTTGTCCTTTAATAGTTTTACTTGAAATCAGTATATTCAAGTGAATAGTGGTTTGGGCTAAAATGAAACTAAAATGAACGTTTGGCAGACATTTTAAGCTTTACACGAACGTAGCTTTGACGAGTTTAAGTTTCGGATTATTGTGTTTACCATACCAATTTGTTCAATAGAGTCATAGTTTAGATTAATATTTTTGTTCGTCATTTTCCGTTAGGAGCATGTTTAGGCCGACCACACTCGGGTAGGCAAACCTTAGGATTTTTTTTATCTTATTTTTATTCGAGGTAAGAGGTCGCAACCTTTAGTTTATATTCAGCGAAATGCCCCATAGATTTTGTATATATTTTTATCCGGGGTATGCCCCGTAGTATCATGTATTTGGAGGTCATGACGAACTTCGTGGGAAAGTATAGTATATAATAGTATTTAGGATTCTACTTTAATTTTCTTATTTTATTTTCTTTCGTTTAGGTAAGGATGACCTCGAGTCTCTTGTGTATTTATTTTCCTTTTTATGCATTTTTTTTACCTTAATTTGAATATCTTAAAAGTCACTCAGATCGAATATGCAACCGTGATTTTCGCGGGACTCGGAGAATGCCTAACACCTTCTTCCTCAGTCAAATGAACCCTTTACCTTGAATCTTTGGTGCCATCAGTTTTAGAGTCTAAACATGCTTCAAAAGAACAAATAATTTCTAAAATCGATGACCTGACACACCGAAATCAAATGTCAGGTGGCGACTCTAAAAATCTTTTGAACACAAATTTTTGTCACTTTCTAATTGAAAACCTTTTTGAGCTTTACAAATATTTTATTATTTTTAAGAGGGTTAGTGAGGTGAAAAAAAGGGGTGTGACAGCTTTGGCGACTCTGCTGGAGAGTTGCAGGTTCGAGCTGATATTTGATCTTGTTTGCTTTTATGATATTCGATTGAGGTGTTTATTTTCTTTATTTCATTTGTTTATTTGGTTTGTTTGTCTTATTTCCTATTTTGTTGGTTATTTATTTATCGCTTATCCTTATGTGTGTACCGCTTTATAACTGTCATCATTTGCATAACCATGAGTCTTCTTTCTGAAACAAGTCTTTTGGAGTACATTTGAGCGTACACGGCCTTTTCATGAGTCACCCGTGTCTTTAGGGGGTGGCGTGGGAGCGTGAAGTGGGCGGACAGCTAGAGCAGCCGCCATCGACCACGTGCCGCCCCGAATTGCCTTGTCCAGTGAACCCCTAACTTAGGTCAGCCTTTAGGTCATGCTTATCTGCATCATATCATTTAAACCTAGTAGGGCTCGGTCCCAGGTACCATGTCCCTTTGTTGGAGGCCTATCCAAATTATGTCAAAGTGGGCTTGTAGCCCAAAAAGACATTTAATCATCCTCATGTGCTACATGCTGCATTCTTTAAGGGTAGAGGGGTCATTTGACAGACCAATAATGGTTTGAGGGTAAATGAGAAAGAAAAGAAGGTGAAACATAAAAATGTGGCAAGTAGGGACCAGTTATGTTTTTCTTTTGACAACCTTTTCAAGAAAAAGACAAAAAAATAAAATAAAAAATACAAATAGATTTTGCACTTTCCCGTCATTTTTCAAAAAAAAAAAGAGGAAAAAAAAAAGAAAATAAAAAAAAGATTTTACATTTTCCATCATTTTTCAGAAAAGACAAAAATATATTTTCTCCAAATCAATTATTTTTTTAAAAAAATTTCTTCCGTATCCAATCTTCCCGAACAACGCATACCCGATTCTCGTCTATTGGGACGGGATACGTTGGCAGCCCACATAGGATCCGATTTTTTCTAGTGAGTTTTAAGTCCTTGGCATTGGGGTCGTAGCCACATCTTGCATGTCTAGCCACTTTGGCCACATGACCTTTTTGCAAAATAGGGCTATTTTCTCAAAGTAGTTTGTTATCCTATGTCTTAGAACCCTAAGTCCACAACAAGGTGTCCTCTCAATTTTAAGGTCCATTCCTGTTGAATTTGCATGTCTAGCCACTTTTGGCCACATCGGCCATTCTTGCAAAATGGGGTCATTTTTGCAAAAGTGGTTCAATGACCCATGTCTGAGGATCTTGAGTCCACAACTAGGTGTCATATTACTTTAAGGTCCATCCTTTTCGAGTTTACATCTTTAGCCACTTCTAGCCATATCGATCGTTTTTGCAAAATGGGTCATTTCTGCAAATTAATTTTCGGACATGATTATTGGGAGTTTGAATCCATATAAGCCTTAGTGAGGTATTTACATGTCTTTGAGGTCACCTTTGTTGAGTTTGCGCTAATAGCCACCTTTGGCCACGTAGGTGATTTTGCAAAAATAGCCTCAATCATGTCTTGCATGTGTTCAACAAAAGGTGTCATGGCGTCGCATAGTGTCTTGAGTCACTGATCTATTTGGTCTTATTTTTCTCATTCAGGTGTGGATCCATGTACTAGAGCTCGAGCATGACAGATACCCCAGGACCATCGCATTTGGGAGCTTGTTTGAAGAGACTTTTTATACTTTGAGTCTATTTTCATGTTTTCTTTTACTTTCTTTTCTTGTCTAGTAGTTTTGAGTCTTTTAGGTGGTTTAAAAGTTTGCCAAGTTTTTTGTCATCGTACTTCCCATTTGTATTTGAAAAAAACTAGTTATAAATAAAAATTAAAAAAGATTTTTATTTTTAGTTTATTTTGTCCATTACTTTTCTAGAACTATGCTTGGTCTGATTCATGTGGAACATAATACGTAGGCAACCTACATAGGGTTCGATCAATTCATTTTTAAAATTAAAAAAAAAGATGAAGTTGTGGGATGTGAAAATGAGAGGAAACTGCGGGATGCAACAAAAAGCGATAATCAGAAAGAAAAGAGAGGGAAGAAAATAAAAACCAAGAAGTGCTAGAAAAGGAAAAAAAGAGATGAAGTTGTGGGATGTGAAAATGAGAGGAAACTGCGGGATGCAAGAAAAGAGCGATAATCAGAAAGAAAAAGAGAGTACGAAAAATGAGCAAGCCAAGAAATGATAAAAAAAAGAAAAGAGAAGACTGAAATGAACAAAACTGGGATGATGCCAAATGACCTTGTGACCCTCGAAGTCATTCTAGAACCGTTAATTATTGCTAGGTGCATTGCACGCAATGTGATATTTCTATCTGATAAATGTCATAACACTAACATGTTGGCTTTGTTTTGTTCCTCTTTGGTACTTTAATTGTTATCATAACAGAAGGTTGTTAGTTTGTGGCATTCTAGCGAGTCATCCATACAACACAAGGTCAAAGATCAAGGTAGCCATGGCTAGCAAAGATTTGGACACAGGTGTTGTCGATCCGCCTAAGGAGATTGTTGAATTAGAATTTGAGTTGAAAGAAGAGGTCTTAAGGTTGAAGGGACAAATGGCCGAAATGTACCAAGCCTGGATTAGTGGGCGTCCTCCACCATTATTTCTCACTAACTACACTGAAAGCCTCGTCACCATTCCACCACTGTCACAAATTCAGATTCTCACTGCTGTTGATATCTCACCACAACCTTTTCACACTCCATCCCACCCAAAACAACCTTATACCCCACTCCAACATCCAATCCTGTTTTCATAGCCCCTCTACAAGCTACCCTCCACCGACCCTCTTGTGCACTCGCGTTCCCAGCTCCAGATGCCCACTACTATGCTCCAGAACCAACCTTCAAGGTCCCGGATCCTTATCCCTACACCCCCTCACTTTGAGCCACCTGTTGAAACCGAAAAGCCATCTAAGCACATGGAACAAGATGAGATATTCAGAAAAGTGAAGAGTTTAGAGCAGTCTTTGAGAAACATGCAAGGGATAGGAAGCCAAGTAAGTGTTACCTACAAGGACTTGTGCTTGTCCCCCGACGTCCAACTGCCCACCGGGTTTAAAATGCCAAAGTTTGATTTATACAACAGACATGGGGATCCCGTAGCCCATCTGAGAGGCTATTGCAGTAAGATGAGAGGCGCCGGTGGGAAGAATGAATTATTGATGGCATACTTCAGCCAGAGTCTGAGTGGTGCAGCTCTAGAATGGTACACCCACCAAGACGCTAGCAGGTGGTACACATGGGATGATATGGCTCAGGCCTTTGCCCTGCACTTTCAGTAAAATATAGAAATTGTCCCGATTGCATGTTCTTTACCAAGATGGAAAAGAGGCCTAATGAAAACTTTAGGGAATACAGGCTCGGATGGAGAGAGCAAGTTGGCCAAGTCAATCCCCCGATGAAAGAAGACAAGATGGTCGAGTACTTTCATCAATCTCAAGAGCCTACTTACTTTGGGCATCTGATCTCGGCTATGGGTAAGCCTGTGAGCACGTAATTTTTGCCCTATGAGAACTACTCCCAAAAAATTCAAATAAAAATGGTTTTGTGTTGTTTGTGATTTATTTGTGCATGTTTTAAGGAAAATACAAAATATGTGTTGCATGTGCATTTAGGATTAATTTTACAATCTAGGAATTAATTAAACAATCAAGTTTGTTTTACAAAATGAAAAAATCACAAAAATATGTACTTTGAATTTTTTGCATTTAATGTCCGAATTGTGTGATTTTATCTTTATTGATGTTTAATTTCGTGTGATAGTTATTATTAAGAGTCAATATTTTTAGTTAATTATCGATTTTATAATTTAATTAGGATTTTTAGTTTTATTGTTGAAAATGAAATTGAAAAGGAAAAGAGAATAAGAAGAGGAAAATTCAGTTGGGCCAATTTGGCCAAGCCCAAATCCAAAACACAGCCAAACCTGGCCAAAAACCAGCCCATACCCGCCCCAAATCCAGTCCATCTGCGACTAATCCAAACGACATCGCTTTAAGTTAGTCAATCTCAACCATTCGTTTGATTGGATCGAATGGTCCAGATCAAATCCTCCAATACCCGACCCATTCCCATCCAAGACCGATCCAGTCTCGAGGTAAGTGAAGCGACGTTGTTCCCATTAATGAATGGATCCAAGCCGTTGATCTTATCAGATCGAGCGGCCTGGATTCATTCCGCCCCCTTCATATATATACACTTCAAACCATACCCCGCCCCCCAAACCAAACCCCCCTTCACCCCCCCCCCCCCCCACCTCTTCGCCTCTGAGCTTCAGAGACCAAACAGATCCTCCGCCTCCTGCCACCGTGCACCGCCCACCGGAAATTGCCTCACGGCGGTTCCGGTGGTCCAAACGACCCCGTCTTTACACCACTGATTCCCCTCGACCTCCCCAATCAGAACCCCTAACCATTATCCCTCGAATCCTAGCCATTTGCTTCGAATATTAGATCGAAAATAAGGCCGGAACCCTAGTTCGTCCAATGACTCCCAATTTCACACCACAGCTCCGCCCTGACCTCTTCTCTCCAAATCCACCCTCCCCTTCCTTCGAATCTAGTCCCAGCCGCTCGAATATTGATTTTGAGCCAAGAACCCTAGCGCCGCCACAAGATCCCCTGGTGGCGGCGCCTAACCTAAACCCTCCCAAACTCACACCTTCTGACCACTAGCCCACCCTCGTCCCAAGTCCCCTACTAGTTTTGCTCGAATCAGAGCGGAGTTGGTCGAATCTCAAACGAAGGCAAACCCTAGAGGAACCAGCTTCAGGTTGTGTACGAAGTTAAGGGTTTGAGGTCCTAACCGACTTTAGTCGAGTGTTCTCAGTCGAGAACACTCGATTAAAGTCCGTTTTTACCCCAAAAGGCTCAAGTCGGAGTTACGAGCAGAGCGAGTGAGAGATAGGTCTGAGTTCGGAGGTATTTCTTCTGTTTCTCTGTTTGTTTTTCATGTTTTGTTGTTTGTTTGTTTAAGATGATTTCAAATTCATCTCTTATCAATTACTCTTTTCTTTCTCCAATCAAACCTTTTATTTGGTCCAATTTTATCATTGCTTCTGTTTGTTGTCGATTGTTATATGTTATAATTTGTGCAATCGATTGAATAAGTGTCGTCGATTGGTTTGGTATGCTTGAATGTTAGATTAGCATGATAATAGTTTAATTTGTGGTTCATTCCAATAGGTTTACCCTTCTGTTTCTTTTCTGTTCTAATTTTGTGTTGAAATAAGCCTGTTGGTATCATTTGTTTCAAATTGTTCCAATTTCCTTTTCTCATTGTTATTCACCATGTTTTTTCATATGAGTTCAGTTTGTTTGTCGGTTTCAGTATGTTTACAGTGATCATTCCTTATGCCTAAGTTTGATTTAGAATTGTGAATGCAGTCAGTTAATCCCATGTACATATGCATCTTAGCAGCTTTGCATCAGTCTGCTATTTGATCTAATCTGAGTTCTAAGTTCAAACTGCTAGGGGAATTGAATTAAATTGGTTATAGCTGCTGTAATTTGCTGATTAATTAGGGATCAGTTTAGTTATCTGATTAAGGAGGTTGGTTATAGCTGATGAGGTAAAAGGGATTGGGTAGGACAGTAATTTCAGGGGCTTTAGGAGGGTATTTTGGGATTGAAAAGGTTTGAAAGTAGTTTAAGTTGAATGGTCTGACATTAGGGTACTAAAATGCCATTAA
This sequence comes from Nicotiana sylvestris, assembly GCF_000393655.2. Lineage (NCBI taxonomy): Eukaryota > Viridiplantae > Streptophyta > Magnoliopsida > Solanales > Solanaceae > Nicotiana > Nicotiana sylvestris. The sequence goes on from NC_091066.1 coordinate 27,855,684, forward strand.
ACTAATGAATTGTTTAAGTGCTAATGGGGAATAAAACATAATGGTAGGGGAAGGTTTAGAGGAAATGGATTAAGAAATAGGTGCTCATACCTATTTGAATTTAAATAAAGAAAAGGCAAGGGTAGTGGGGAACAAGTGAATTAAAAAGAGAACAAAACATATAGTAGTGGTCGAGGAATATCATGGGCAGAAAATCTGATAGTTTCAAGGCAGATAGGGCAGGCCTGTTTTTGGGTTATAAATAGAGTCATTTTAGACAGATTGGGGGAGATTCTGAAAATTTGAAGGGGGCTTTTGAATCTGAAAAAAGATCATTGTTTGAGAGTTTAAAAAGGGTTGGCTTTTGAAAACACCACTCTTTCAAGAAGTCACACGTTTGAAAATCAATGGAAAAGGGTCCTAAAATCAGTCTAGGATAGATGTTAAGTCAGTTCTTATTTCTTCTTTAGCTTGGGAGAATCAGTTTAAAAGGAAAAAAGGTTAGCCATTCATGGAGTTTGTTACTGTGCCATTGGGGTCCAGAGTTGTTGCTGATTTGATTTTGAGTAAGCTGGGTCTGTTGTAGCTGTTTGGTTTCCTTCCTGAAGTTGAAACTAGTGTGTTGTCTAGTTAAAGTTGACTCTTGGACTGCTTTCTGCTACTCTTTTGATTTCAAGTTAGGTTTATTTTGGGTGCTGTTATTGCTGTGTTGGTTTGTTTGTGTTGTTGTTTGGTATAGCTGGGGAATTTTTAACTGGTTTTCCTGAGTTGCTACTGGATATTTGTTACTGTTGTTGTTGTGTTGTGCTATCTGTTGTGCTGATCACTCCTTCTTCTTCTCCATTGTATTCCATTTTCAGGTACACATTCTAAAAACCTGTGTTGATGTAAGCTCGAATTTGAAGTTGAAGTTGAGATGAAATGGAAATGCAACTGTTAGTTCTATTTGACATGACTGTATAAATAAACTGATACTATTTCTTTATTAGCTAGATTATCACTCGATATGTCTTGAATGTATATAAGCCTGTGATCTCGAGCAGTGGTTGTATTTAGTTTTATGTTAGGTTAATAGGATAGTTAGATTAACTTCAGTTTTGGTAATTTGTTTCGTGAAGTCATTTGAAAGTGATTCACATTGCAATAAACCTTTAGTAATGGTCGTCATGTGTTTTGTACTAAAATAGAACTGTTTGTTTGCTACATCATGACATGTTAAAATTGGCTCATAAAGAGTGTTGTGGTTATTTTGTTCAAGTTGTTCCCAGTAGAACGACGTACTGCTTTCACTATAAAATCAGGATGCTTACCTAATGACATGCAAATGAATAAGCAAATGCTTGACTTCAGGGGCTCGATCCCTCGATCTCTCCTACGCAGCTTGGCACGCCCCATTCGGTTTTGGGCTTGCCTCAGGCCCACCTGTTGTTGTTCGTTCACAAGTAGAATTAGTTGGCCCATTTAATTTGGGCCTGATTTAAAGGTTTCAGTATATAGTTAACACAATATAAGTTTGGGGCTTTGAGTTAGGTAGCAGGTTCAAATTAAAAGGTCCGTCCTTTTGTTTAGACTCGAACTTGAACTCGAAGCCCGCTTTTATAATATTAACTAATTAGGACCTTTTCTTTATCTTTAGAGAAAAAAAATAGAAAAATCTTAGTCGCTTTAGGATATCCTTTAAATAAAATATGAGACGAGTCTCGCCAAATAAAACGTACAAACGGCGGGGCCTCAATAAATGGTTATTTTAAATACTTAGACTTCGGGATGGGCCGTTTAGAAAAATTTCACGGCCTTCCCCAAAATAATAATACGCTAATCGCTTTAGGCGCGCATTTTAATAATCTTACCTTCTTAAACTCAGGTGTGCATTTCATGTTAAACTCGGGTGTGCATTTCATGCGACCCAAATCCAAATCCCACAACATTGAATAAAATGTATTTCGGATTGCGGGTGCATTTCATGTGACGCAATCCAAAGACATGTTTTAAATGATGTTCACATTCTTTAAAAATAAATAAAAGCGGTTAAAAGTCAAAATTGGCACATGGGTTCAAAGGTTTAAAAATCAGATAAATAAGCTAAACATGACAGTTGAGCGACCGTGCTAGAACCACGGAACTCGGGAATGCCTAACACCTTCTCCCGAGTTAACAGAATTCCTTATCCGGATTTCTGGTTCGCGGACTGTAATACAGAGTCAATATTCTCCTCGATTCGGGATTCAACCGGTGACTTGGGACACCATAAATCTCCCAAGTGGCGACTCTGAATTAAATAATAAATCCTGTTTCGATTGTCCTTTAATTGGAAAAACTCCCCTAACCCCTCTGCGCCCCGGTGGGCGCGGGTAAAAAGGAGGTGTGACAGTTCTGGCGACTCTGCTGGGGATTAGACCCAGAATATCTGGTTCAGGGTTCAGAATTCGAGCTTAGATAAATTGTTATATTTGGTTTTATCTGATTTTGTTACATGTTTGGGCCTAATGTGCTAAGTGATGCTTTTACCGCTTTGATATTATCTGAACTGTATATAAACTGTGCCGAAACCCTTCTCTTCTTACCTCCGGGGATGTGCTTACTGGGTAAGACTCCCTATTATGTTAGTATCATACCCTGAAATAAGAAAGAGACCGGACAAGTTACTAAGCCAGATGGCCTTTTGGTTCCCGGTACGTAGCCCCCTCCTCGACTCGAGTTGTCCGCTCGGGTACACAGTCTAGAACAAATACCCAAGTTATAAACCTAGAAAAACTCAGCTTCATGCCGGATCCCTAGTAGGAACGTTTGTTTGCATCACGTGCATTTGACTTTGGAGGCTCAACACAGTGGTTGGGTCTGTCTAGGACAAGTGTACCAAAATGACAAAAGACCATCCTGATGCATCTTACTTGCTACTTGTGCATTTGTTTGCTTCGGACTTGCATGTTGACCGGCTTTTGAATATTTTGAGGAAAGAGAGATAGAGGTAGTTAATCGCCTGTTTTGAAAAAAATCAATGTCCAAATAGCGTCGAAAATCTGTCGAATTTTTGAGAAAATGAAAAAAGGGGTTTCGTTTATGAAAAATGGTTTTATTTGCCATTAAAAAAAAGGCTTGTTTTCAAAAGAAGTTTGTTTTATCTACCCGAACTACGCCGGTTTGATTCTCACAAGGTGCGGGATACGTAGGCAACCCTCATTGGGTCCAACCTCCCCTTTACAAAAATGTCAAAATTTTAATTTTCGTCATAAATAAGTCGGGTGACGTCGTTTTTGTCAAAATAGCCGAATGTTCCCAAAAGGGACGCCGGAAGGCTGACTTTGCATAAACGGCCACTTGTAGTCATTTTTTGGATTTTTGACCGGTTGACTCACCCAGCCTCAAAATCTTCGTTCCCGAAGTGCTGAAAGGCCGTGTTCGGAACCGGATCTTTCTTTTAATCTGTGAAAAATTAAAAATAGCCAACTGGTTGAGTCAAATAAATTTTATTTTTGCTTAATCACCTTAACAAATGTGCAGGATGAGCACGATGCAAAATGAACCTTTTTCAATAATGACTAAAATCCCTTTCAAGTTGCAGTTATGGTGGGATGATTTAGGTGGTGAAGGGCACGATGAGGTCAAGAAATATCTAAAAGGTCTTACAGGTTTATTGGAAATCCAGCCTCGGGGGATATCATAAGAGCTTTGGTCACCTGCTGGGACCCGGCACACAATGTCTTCCACTTCTCCGATTTTGAACTCACCCCGACTTTGGAGGAAATAGCCGGGTACATCGGAAATGCTGAAGCTTTTCAGGGAAGAATCGATGATATCGGGAACTACATCACCATAAAGTGCCTAGCTTGTGAGGATATGTCCCGTACCACCTTCTTTGCTTCAATAATGATTTATGTCCACCAGATCATGGAAGATTTGAAAGATCTGCGAAGGGGCCTTGCACCAAAGCCCGCGGCGAGGCCGAACGACGCCCCGCGGGCGCCAAAATTCAAAACTCTGAAACATTCATAGTTTGAGTCTGTATTTTCCTTGTCTTCAGAGTCAGTTGTCCGTCGGAGTTTGTATTTCCCTTTTTGGCATAAAGTCTGTAGTCTGTATCAAGTCTGTCAATTTCCTTTCAAAAATGTTTTGCCTTGTAATAAAACGTTTTGCTAGTAAAGGTTGAAAAATCCAAAAATGGTGTCTTTATTTTTCGCACTTGTGGTAGAACTACGCGCGGTCTGATTCATGCGGGAACATGATACGTAGGCAATCCACATAAGATTCGACCACCACTAAAAAAAAGAGAAAGTCAAAGTGAATAACAGAAAGGAAAACAAAGAAATAAAAAGAGAGATAAAGAAAGTTTCAGAAACACTTGAACGAGGCACAAACAAAGTAAGCCCGAATGACGCATGCGGTCGAAGTAAAGACATGTTAGAAATGGTTAAACTGCCTAGGAACATTGCATCCCCCAACGTGAAATTGCAATATGTGTTAAACTCTAACGCTAACAAGTTTGCTTTCCTTCCAGATATTTCGAACCAGTTAGTTTGTTAGAACGTTCTGGCAGATTACCATTACCAAACAAGATCCAAAGGGCCCATACTAAAAAGCATGACTAGTTCAGACCAAAGTGTTGAGGATGAGAGGACGGAGAATCAAATGCTGAAGGAGGAAATGGATAAGATGAGACAGGAGATGAAAGAAATGCAGCTGGCCTTAGCTAGGGTACAAAAAGTGCCTGACCCTCCCGTTACTCCCACTCTCCCACCAGGACACCCACCGGAATACCCTCCCCCTGGCCCTTCGACAAGCTTCCCCAATCATCTATACTATCAGGGAAGAAATGCCTATGATCTCCAAGCTTCACAACCCAATCAGAACCCTCCTCCGCCAAATGTTCCTATTTTCGTGGCACCCCTACCAGCCATGCTGCAAAGATCATCCAGCGAGCCGTTGTTTCAGGCTCACGATAACCAATATTACCCCCCTGAACCAACCTTCAAAGCACCCGAGCCTCATACTTATAATACTCACTTCGAGATCCCGGTAGAGACTGAAAAGCCGGCTAAGAGCCCAGAGCAAGACGAAGTGCTTCGAAAGTTTAAAAGCCTGGAGCAGTCCTTCAGGAATATCCATGGGTTAGGCAACCAAGTCAGTGTGGCCTACAAAGATCTGTGCCCATTCCCCGACATTCAATTTCCGGCAGGGTTCAAGATGCCAAAGTTTGATCTATACGAGGGGCACGGTGATCTAATGGCACATCTACGAGGTTTTTGTAGTAAGATGAGAGGGGCCGGGGGAAAAGACGAGCTGTTGATAGCTCACTTTGGTCAAAGTCTAAGCAGGTCTGCATTGGAATGGTACACAAGACAGGATCCTAGCAGGTGGTACACCTGGGACGATCTGGCACAAGACTTTGCAGGCCACTTCCAATACAACCTTGAGATCGTCCATGACCGTCTCACATTGCTGAAACTTGAGAAGAAGCCCGGGGAAAGCTTCCGAGAATTTGGGTTCCGCTGGAGAGAGCAGGCGGCAAGAGTTGATCCTCTAATGAGAGAGGGGAAATGGTGGACTACTTTCTGCAGACTCTGGAGCCAACTTACTTCGGTCACCTGGTGACGTCAGTTGGCAAATCTTTCAACGAAGTAGTAAAAATGGGCGGTATGATTGAAGAGGGACTTAAGTCCATTAAAATCCTATAAAATTCGAGTGGTATAGGCAAGAGATCGTAGTACATGGGGAAGACAATGCAAGCGCCGTAAGTGATGCCATCGTACCCTTCATAGAGACTGATGATGATAAGGGACCGTGGGTTTACCAGGTTTTCGATACGGTTTTAGTGGACAAAGTTCCCGAAGGTGAAAGCATCCCACTTCCCAAAATAGCAGTTGCAACTGTCATGGTAGCCTCGGAGATGTTGAAGAACGGGTTTGTGCCAGGCAAAGGTTTAGGGGTTGATCTTCAGGGTATTGTTCAGCCGGTTTCTTTTCCCAAAAATCTGGATACCTTTGGGTTGGGGTTCAAGCCTACAGCGGCGGATGTGAGACGGGCCCGCAAGTTGAAAAAAAGAGTCTGGGTCCTTCCCAAGCCAATCCCGCGCCTATCCAGATCATTTGTTAGAGCAGGTATCAGAAAGTTGTCGGTCCCGAAAGTTCTCGGACCACTGATTGGGTTAGATAGAGATTTGAATAAGGGCTTTGAAAGGTTGTTCGCCGATGTCAACATGATAGAAGCTGGAGAAGGGTCCAGTAGGTTAGATGTACATTTTGTGGGGCCTAGGGCAAATATCAACAATTGGATGGCTACTTCCCTTCCTACCCGGAGGGAGTCTTGGTAGTGGGCTCTGATTTTTCTTTCTTGTTTTTTTTGGATTATTCCAGGGTTGTAATCCAGTTTTGTTTTGTATTCAGCAAAGTGTGAAACTCTGTTATCCCGTATTTTAAAAAAAGTGAAAGTTTTTCTCTTCTTATTTTGTTTTAACTTTGTTTTCTTCTTTTCTCTTTCTGAACAATTCTCTTTATATTGGTTCTAATGACATGGCATGCACAACGGATCTTCAACATAGTCTAAAAAATCAATCTGATTCCGAACTAATTGTGCAAGAGGTCGATTATGATGATGAATCGGAATACGATGAGGATGTAGCCTTCGAAGAGATAAACAGAGAGTTAAGCCAGTTTGAAGAGAAATCCAAGCCCAACTTAAATGACACAGAAGCCATCAATTTAGGGGATGCAGATGATATCAGGGAAACTAAAATAAGCATCCACATTGCACCAAATATCAGGGAAGAACTAATCAAAGCACTTATTGAGTTCAAAGACGTTTTTGCATGGTCGTATGATGACATGCCGGGGTTAAGCACGGATTTAGTGGTTCACAAATTGCCCATTAACCCGGCATGCCCTCCCGTCAAGCAGAAATTGAGGAAGTTCAAAACAGACATGAGTGTGAAGATTAAAGAGGAAGTAACCAAGCAGCTGCAAGCAAAGGTTATTCGGGTCACTCGATATCCTGATTGGTTGGCTAATGTGGTGCCAGTGCCGAAGAAAGATGGGAAGATCAGGGTGTGTGTCGATTACCGCAATCTGAACAGGGCAAGCCCAAAGGATAACTTTCCATTACCTAACATCCATATCTTGATCGATAATTGTGCCGGACGTGAAGTCGGGTCTTTTGTGGATTGCTATGTTGGGTATCATCAGATTCTGATGGATGAAGAAGATGCGGAAAAGACGACTTTCATTACGCCGTGGGGGACTTATTGCTACCGGGTAATGCCATTTGATTTGAAGAATGCTGAGGCAACGTACATGAGAGCAATGACTACTGTGTTTCATGACATGATACACAAAGAGATTGAGGTATACGTGGACGATGTGATCATAAAATCCAAGCATCAGGAAGACCACGTAGCAGACCTAAGGAAGTTTTTCCAAAGACTTCGAAGGTACGATATTAAGCTCAACCCGGCCAAATGTGCATTTGGTGTTCCATCTGGAAAGCTGTTGGGATTCATCGTCAGTCGGCGAGGCATTGAGTTGGACCCGTCAAAAATCAAATCCATCCAAGATTTGCCACCGCCGAAGAACAAGACAGAAGTAATGAGTCTGTTGGGAAGGTTGAATTATATCAGCAAGTTTATTGCTCAACTCACAGCAACTTGTGAATCCATTTTTCGGCTACTGAAGAAAGATGCTGCAGTAGAATGGACGGCAGAATGTCAGGAAGCATTTGACCAAATCAAAGGATATTTATCAAATCCACCTGTGTTGGTTCCACCTGAGCCAGGAAAACCTTTGATTCTTTACTTGACAGTCTTGGAAAATTCATTTGGATGTGTATTGGGGCAGCATGACGTCACCGACAGGAAGGAGCAAGCCATCTATTATCTTAGCAAGAAGTTCACAGCTTATGAGGTTAAGTACACTCACCTGGAAAGGACATGTTGCGCCTTAACTTGGGTGGCACAGAAGTTGAAACATTATTTGTCATCCTACACTACTTACCTCATTTCACGCTTGGATCCATTGAAGTATATCTTTCAAAAGCCTATGCCGACAGGAAGACTTGCAAAATGGCAGATTTTGCTCACAGAGTTTGACATAATCTATGTGACTCGGACTGCGATGAAAGCCCAAGCATTGGCCGATCATTTGGCCGAGAACCCGGTCGATGAAGAGTATGAGCCACTGAGGACTCCTGATGAAGAGGTGATGCATATTGATGAACTAGAACAGGCCGAAAAACCAAGATGGAAACTTTTCTTTGATGGGGCTGCTAAAATGAAAGGAGTCGGAATAGGAGCTGTGCTTATTTCTAAAACAGGACATCATTATCCTGTTACGGCTCAGCTGCGTTTCTATTGTACCAACAACATGGCTGAGTATGAGGCATGCATTTTGGGTCTACGTCTAGCTGCAGACATGGATGTCCAGGACGTCTTGGTCTTGGGAGACTCGGACCTCCTGGTGCATCAGATTCAGGGTGAATGGGAAATAAGGGATTTGAAGCTCATACCATATCGACTATGTTTGCACGATCTGAGCAAGCGATTTCGATCAGTGGAGTTCAGACACATCCTAAGAGTTCATAATGAGATTGTCGATGCTTTGGCCACCTTAGCATCGATGTTGCACCACCCAGACAAAATTCATGTTGACCCGTTGCATATTCAGGTTCATGATCAGCATGCTTATTGCAACATGTTAGAGAAAGAACTGGATGGCGAACCATGGTTCTATGATGTCAAGGAATACCTTAGGATGGGGATATACCCGGAGCAGGCCACCGGAGATCAAAAGAGAGCCATTCGGCGACTAGCAAATGGATTTTTCCTCAGTGGAGAAGTGTTGTACAAAAGAATACCAGATTTGGGATTGGTGAGATATGTAGATGCTAGTCAAGCCACGACAGTTATGACAGAGGTACATGCTGGAGTTTGTGGGCCACATATGAGCGGATATGTATTGGTGAAGAAGATTCTTCGAGCAGGGTACTATTGGCTCACTATGGAGCATGATTGTATCAGTTTCGTGCGGAAATGCCATAAGTGTCAAATACACGGAGATCTGATTCATTCTCCGCCGACAGAATTGCATACAATGTCAGCACCATGGCCATTTGTTGCCTGGGGCATGGATGTCATTGGACCTATTGAGCCGGCAACTACCAACGGTCATAGGTTCATTCTGGTGACCATCGATTATTTCACTAAGTGGGTTGAAGCTAAAACTTTCAAGTCGGTAACCAAGAAGGCAATGGTAGATTTTGTTCATTCCCATATCATCTGTAGATTTGGGATCCCAAAAGTGATCATCAAGGACAATGGTGCTAATCTTAACAGTGGTTTGATGAAAGAAGTATGTCAACAGTTCAAGATTACACACCGTAATTCCACACCATATCATCCCAAGGCGAATGGAGCGGTCGAGGCGGCCAACAAGAACATAAAGAAGATACTGAGGAAGATGGTAGAAGGGTCCAGACAATGGCATGAGAAGTTACCATTGGCATTGTTGGGTTATCGCACTACTGTTCGTACTTCAGTAGGTGCAACTCCTTATTTGTTGGTATACGGAACTGAAGCAGTGATACCGGCAGAAGTTGAAATTCCATCCCTTCGGATTGTCGCTGAGGCTGAGATTGATGATGACGAGTGGGTCAAAACCCGTTTGGAGCAGTTGAACTTGATTGATGAAAAGAGATTGGCAGCTGTGTGTCATGGCCAGTTATATCAAAAGAGAATGGCAAGAGCATACAACAAAAAGGTGCGTCCCCGGAAGTTTGAAGTGGGCCAGCAAGTGCTGAAACGCATCCTCCCACATCAGGCTGAGGCAAAGGGCAAGTTCGCCCCGAATTGGCAAGGGCCATTCATTGTAACCAGAGTGTTGTCCAATGGCGCTTTATGTTTAACAGATATCGAAGGGAAATGCATCGACATGGCTATCAATTCTGACGCAGTTAAGAGATATTATGTATGATTTCTTCTAATGGTAATTGTCGTTTGTTTGCATTTGGCATGATATCGGAGAATGAAATGACAGAGGTAATTTGTTCTTCCATACAAACACTTCAACCTTTGCTTCCCCTTTGAGCCTTATTTATTCTTTCATACCCCTCTTTTGGAATCAGTAATGAAAATGAAAGAAAAAGAGAAGAGAAAAATAATGATAATAAAGACGAAAGAAAAGTCACAAGATAAACAAAGGAATTGGGAACTACGTTTGACCCGATTCCTCAAAAAAGGATACGTAGGCGCCTCATGGCTTGGTCATAGTGTAACAAAAAATAAAAAATTCCCAAGCAAGAAACCGGGGTAGAAGGTGTGTTTGTAATTTTGGGAAGGAAATTTGATTCCAAGAGTTGTAATGTTTTACCCATCAAAATTATTTTGAACCTTTTGATACCCCTTTTCTTTTAGCCATAAAAAAAACCCATATTGATGTCCAAAAAAGACCTCCCAATCATTATCCGAGAAGTGTCAAGTCATGCAAATGGAAGTCGGGAATAACACTCTGATCCTCAGCAGAGAAGAGGATCATAAGCTGGAAATGAATTGATAGCCGAAAGAATCCCCAGCAGAAAGAGTCATATAGGTGAAAACCTTCACATGCACCATAAAGCGACGGGAGTTGAGGGAAATGAGAGAGTCTTATTAGTGAAAACCCCTCGAAGGGCACTATGAGGCGACAAGGGGTCAAAAGAGGCAAACAAGATAAGATTGACGGAAAGGATCTGTCGAGGCATGAAGCAGTGCAAAGATGTTGAGTCGACAAAAGAATTGGGCGTTTACATATCCCCAACAAAGTAAGGCCATCATAAAGATTGATTGATATAAATAGACTGGGTTGGTTAATCCAAAATGCACGACGTGATCATTGGGATCGGTTGTACCATTCAGAAAACTATTCTTCTCTTGTTTTCTTGAATTCATCATTTTTTATTATTAAAGACTTTATCTCCAGTAGTTTGTTTTTGAAAAGGATTTTCAGAGCTTATTACCAATTTTCAAGATGGTGCAAAAACACAATGTGGATATGACGGGCCAAAGATAATGCAATGGAACGAGAAAGACGTTCGTTGCAAGATCAAATGATGGATTGGTCTAGGATTTCGGGGAGAGTATGGAGAAAAGTGGGAAGCACAATTGGTGAATAAAGAATCGTCAAGAAACAAGAGCATCCCTGGCAGATTATCGACCAAGTCCCAAGAGGGTCGGACAACACGGAGCAGGGAAAGAAGAGGGGGAAAACCATCCCCAGCAGGAATATGATCGCCAACAGAAATATCATCCCCAACAAATAATCTCATCCCCAGTAAGCTTTGGTAATGTAATGGAACACAAAGCTGGGAAAGGAGAAAGAGAAAACCATCCCCAGCAAGAGTGGCACGACCATTCACCACGTTTTAAACTAACAAAACCTTTTCTTTGATTTGAAGCAGGGACAGAAAATGTTATAGATGATGAAAAGACATCATGATACAAGAAAGATTGTCAAACTGGGGCAGAAAATTTTCTTTTATTTTGAAAATTTTCTGGAAGTCCGGTACCCACTTGGGGAAGAAGCAAGATAACACAAGTTTGGGGAAAAATGGTATCCCCAACAGTTTTCAGAAGAAGGCCAAACAAGTTTTAAAGGAAGCAATTTCGGAAGGAAGATAACACAAGTCTTAAGGGAAGTAGTTCCAGTGGAAGGAAAGCACCAGCTTTAAGGGAAGTAGTCTTTGAAGGAGGAAAATAACATATTTTTGAATAAAATACCGGTGTTATCCCCAGCAGTTTTCTGAGGAATGAAACACCAGTTTTGAGGGAAGCAGTTCTGAAAGAAGATAATTCCAAGTTAGAAGGAAAATGGTTAAGGAGGAAGGAAGGAGCAACAGCAATAAAACGCATTTCTTGGAAGTAATTGAAGGCAGGAGCCCGCCTGGAGAATGGAGGTGCTATATTTTTAAGAAGTAGTTGAAGTCAGGAGCCCGCCTGGAGAATGGAGGTATTATGTTTTGGGAAGTAGTGAAGTCAGGAGCCCGCCTGGAGAATGGAGGTATTACATTTTTGAGTTGTAGCTGAAGTCAGGAGCCCACTTGGAGAATGGAGGTGTTATATCTTTAAGTTGTTGTTGAAGTCAGGAGCCCGCCTGGAGAATGGAGGTGTTATATTTTTAAGAAGTTGTTGAAGTCAGGAGCCCGCCTGGAGAATGGAGGTGTTATATTTTTAAGAAATTGTTGAGGTCAGGAACCCGCCTGGAGAATGGAGGTGTTATATTTTTTGAGTTGTAGTCGAAGTCAGGAGCCCGCCTGAAAAATGGAGGTGTTATATTTTAAGTTGTAGTCGAAGTCAGGAGCCCGCCTGAAAAATGGAGGTGTTATATTTTTAAGAAGTTATTGAAGTCAGGAGCCCGCCTGGAGAATAGAGGTGTTATATTTTTAAGTTGTAGTCGAAGTCATGAGCCCGCCTGGAGAATAGAGGTGTTATATTTTTAAGAAGTTGTTGAAGTCAGGAGCCCGCCTGGAGAATGGAGGTGTTATGTTTTTAAGAAATAGTCGATGTCAGGAGCCCGCCTGAAAAATGGAGGTGTTATATTTTTAAGAAGTTGTTGAAGTCAGGAGCCCGCCTGGAGAATGAAGGTGTTATGTTTTAAGAAATAGTCGAAGCCAGGAGCCCGCCTGAAAAATGGATGTGTTATATTTTAAGTTGTAGTCGAAGACAGGAGCCCGCCTGGAGAATGGAGGTGTTATGTTTTTAAGAAATAGTCGAAGTCAGGAGCCCGCCTGAAAAATGGAGGTGTTATATTTTTAAGAAGTTGTTGAAGTCAGGAGCCCGCCTGGAGAATGGAGGTGTTATGTTTTAAGAAATAGTCGAAGTCAGGAGCCCGCCTGGAGAATGGAGGTGTTATATTTTTGAGTTGTAGTCGAAGTCAGGAGCCCTCCTGAAAAATGGAGGTGCTATATTTTTGAGTTGTAGTCGAAGTCAAGAGCCCGCTTGGAGAATGGAGGTGTTATGTTTTTAAGAAATTGTTGAGGTCAGGAGCCCACCCGGAGAATGAAAGCGTTATATTCTGGAGAAATAGTTGATGTTGAAGTCAGGAGCCCGCCTGAAGAATGGAGGATGCATTATCTTTAAATTGTTGTTGAAGTCAGGAGCCCGCCTGGAGAATGGAGGCCGTATTATCTTTTAAAGTCAAGTTGGAGTCAGGAGCCTGCCTGTAGAACAGGGGAGTACATTTCAAAACGAAGTCAAGAGCCCGCCTGTAGAACAAAGGAATAAATTTCAAGTTTGAAGTCAGGAGCCTGCCTGTAGCACAGAGGACTACACTCAATTTCAAGTCAAGAGTCAGTAAAGCGGAGGGTTGCAACAAAATATCCCCAGCATAAATTCCGCTGCAGAAATCAGAAGGAAGGCTACAAGAGCAAGTTTGAAGATAGATAAGATGTTGTAATCCCTAGTTTAGTCTAACTTCTTGTCTTCTTTTAGCACGGTGTAATAAGGAGGTCGGAAAGCAGTAGTAACAGCATGCAACAACAGTAACAGCAAGATTACAGCTTCGTGGTAGTCCCAGCTACCGAAACTTCCCAAACTACATTGACCTGATTCCCCTTTAGCCGGGGATATGTAGGAAACCTTTGAAGCAGAGGTTCGGTCAAATCTTTCAAAAAATGCTTCACGCGGAGTAGCCGAACGGGCAAAAATCGCTCGTATCCGCTCACTTTATCTTTGCACGAAAGCTCTTCGTGTTTTCGGACAAAGAGGGGCAGCTGTGAGCACGTGATTTTTGCCCTATGAGAACTACTCCCAAAAAATTCAAATAAAAATGGTTTTGTGTTGTTTGTGATCTATTTGTGCATGTTTTAAGGAGAATACAAAATATGTGCTGCATATGCATTTAGGATTTAATTTTACAATTTAGGAATTAATTAAACAATCAAGTTTGTTTTACAAAATGGAAAAATCACAAAAATATGTACTTTGCATTTTTGCATTTAATGTCTGAATCGTGTGATTTTATCTTTATTGATGTTTAATTTCGTGTGATAGTTATTATTAAGAGTCAATATTTTTAGTAATTGTCGATTTTATAATTTAATTAGAATTTTTAGTTTTATTGTTGAAAAGGAAGTTTGAAAAGGAAAAGAGAATAAGAAGAGGAAAATTCAGTTGGGCCAATTTGGCCAAGCCCAAATCCAAAACACAGTCAAACCTGGCCAAAAACCAGCCCATACCCGCCCCAAATCTAGTCCACCTGCGACTAATCCAAACGACGTCGTTTTAAGTCAGTCAATCTCAACCATTCGTTTGATTGGATCGAATGGTCCAGATCAACTCCTCCAATACCCGACCCATTCCCATCCAAGACCGATCCGGTCTCGAGGTAAGTGAAGCGACGTCGTTCCAATTAATGAATGGATCCAAGCCGTTGATCTTATCAGATCGAGCGGCCTGGATTCATTCCGCCCCTTCATATATATACACTTCAAACCATACCCCGCCCCCCAAACCAAACCCCCCCCTCACCTCTTCGTCTCTGAGCTTCAGAGACCAAACAGATCCTCCGCCTCTTACCACTGTGCTCCGCCCACCGGAAATCGCCTCACGGCGGTTTCGGTGGTCCAAACGACCCCATCTTTACACCACTGATTCCCCTCGACCTCCCCAATCAGAACCCCTAACCCTTATCCCTCGAATCCCAGCCGTATGCTTCGAATATTAGATCGAAAATAAGGCCGAAACCCCAGTTTGTCCAATGACCCCCAATTTCACACCACAGCTCCGCCCTGACCTCTTCTCTCCAAATCCACCCTCCCCTTCCTTCGAATCTAGTCCTAGCCGCTCGAATATTGATTTTGAGCCAAGAACCCTAGCGCCGCCACAAGATCCCCTGGTGGCGGCGCCTAACCTAAACCCTCCCAAACTCACACCTTCTGACCACTAGCCCACCCTCGTCCCAAGTCCCCTACTAGTTTTGCTCGAATCAGAGCGGAGTTGGTCGAATCTCAAACGAAGGCAAACCCTAGAGGAACCAGCTTTAGGCTGTGTACGAAGTTAAGGGTTTGAGGTCCTAACCGACTTTAGTCGAGTGTTCTCAGTCGAGAACACTCGATTAAAGTCCGTTTTTACCCCAAAAGGCTCAAGTCGGAGTTACGAGCAGAGCGAGTGAGAGATAGGTCTGAGTTCGGAGGTATTTCTTCTGTTTCTCTGTTTGTTTTTCATGTTTTGTTATTTGTTTGTTTAAGATGAGTTCAAATTCGTCTCTTATCAATTACTCTTTTCTTTCTCCAATCAGACCTTTTATTTGGTCCAATTTTATCATTGCTTCTGTTTGTTGTCGATTGTTATATGTTAAATTTGTGTAATCAATTGAATAAGTGTCGTCGATTAGTCTGGTATGCTTGAATGTTAGATTAGCATGATAATAGTTTAATTTGTGGTTCATTCTAGTAGGTTTACCCTCCTGTTTCTTTTCTGTTCTAATTTTGTGTTGAAATAAGCCTGTTGGTATCATTTGTTTCAAATTGTTCCAATTTCCTTTTCTCATTGTTATTCACCATGTTTTTTCATATGAGTTCAGTTCGTTTGTCGGTTTCAGTACGTTTACAGTGATCATTCCTGATGCCTAAGTTTGATTTAGAATTGTGATTGCAGTCAGTTAATCCCATGTACATATGCATCTTAGCAGCTTTGCATCAGTCTGCTATTTGATCTAATCTGAGTTCTAAATTCAAACTAGGGCTGCTCGGTGGGCCGGGCCTGAACCGGACCGGACCGGGCCCGCGGTCCTAACGGGCCTGGTGGGCCGGTCCTGGGTGGGCCGGTCTTGGTGGGCCTCCTGAGCCCGTCACGGGATGGTCTCCATGGTTGAGCCCACGAGCCCGGGACCGTTTAGCCCGGGACCGGCAGGCGGGCCTGGCGGGCCCAACGGCTATTTTTCAAAAAAAAAAAAAAAAAAAAAATCTCCAACAGCCATATTTAAAATCTAGCCGTTTGGGCTGAAAATATGACCGTTTTTTAAGTTAAAAAAATGGCCATTTGGCCCCCAAACTTTATTTTAACCCCAGACTTTATATAATTACACTTTTCCCCATTTCTCAACTATAAATACCCCCTCATTCTTTCATTTTTATTCACCAATTCATCAATATCTCTCAATATCTCTCAATCTCTTTCAATCTCTCTACTACAATTACTTAATTTATTGTTGAAATTTCGTGAAAAATTGTGAAGTTGTTGAATTGAAGTTTTCAAGTGTTCAACGATTTTCAATTTTCAAGAAGTTGTTCGGCAATCCGGTAAACTCGTTTCAACTCTTACGTTTTTAGAATATATTTTTGTGTGGTTTAGTTTGCATAATTATAATTAATATGGCATTTACTTTGAAAAAAATGTTTGGTAAAGGAAAAGATAAAACCGGTGAAAGTAGTGGCCAACCAACTACCCTTCCCCCGGCTCCCCGACCTAGAAAAGATAAGCAAGTTGAAAGTAGTCGCCAACCTAGACGTCCTCCTCCTTCCGTAATTCTTGATAGTGATCACCCTTGTTTTCAATTTACCGATAGTGAATTTTATCATAATGTTGCACCAGGTGATAGATTAGATGATGAAATTATGAATGCTCTTTATCCTAATGAAACCATCTTAGAAAATAATGAGGAAAATGAGGATGATGATGAAACTCAAGCACCGGATTTAGATGATACACCTACTAGTCCTCTTAATAACCCAAGTGCTCAAACAGTTTATAATGCTTATCAACTTGCCTTAGAGCATGCTAGGCCAACTATTCCAACCCCTACTTCGTCTAGCTCACAATCGTCTAAAAGAGTTGCGGGCTTAAAAGCTCTTAAATCTTGGACGGAGTTCAGGGGGTCTCAAGGTGAAAATTATGATGAAACTTCACATCTAAATGAGCTTCAAGTTTATTTGTCTCAGGGACTTGAAAAGGAGAATCCAGACGGCTCTTTTGATCTTTTGGAATGGTGGAAGGCAAGGGAAAAACATTTTCCTGTTCTTGCAAGGATGGCTCGGGATATTTTATCAATTCAAGCTTCAACTGTTGCATCAGAGAGCGCTTTCAGTCAAGCAAGACTGCAAATAGGTGATCATAGAGCGTCTATGAGGGATAGCTTGGAAAAATCAGTATTGTTTAGAGATTGGATCCGCTCGGAAAGAAGAAACTTTGGAATTGCAGAAGCACAACCGGCGATAGATGAAGCTTATGAAGAAATGATAGCGGAACTTGCGGAGGATTCGGCTTCGCCCGGAAGTGGTGATGAACAAGCTTCTTTTCCACCACCACCAACGCAACCTCCTCCGAACCTTGAAGGATTTATGAGATTTGTTAGAGATAATACATAGAATAATATGTAACTTGTATTTTGGCACATCTTCCTTAGTTTTTTTCCTTCTAATGGTGGTATTAGTACCTTGTTGTGCTCATTCCATTGGGGGAAGGATGACTAAGAAAGATATGTCATTTTTTGGTAATAAAATTTATTGCTTCTACCCATGAGCTTCTTTTCGCAATATTTCTTTGTCTATACTTAGAATTATTTATAAGCTACAATATATACATAATATACAATATATATACTACAAGAAAATATATAAGAGAATATATATACATAAGATACAATATAATATACTACAAGAAAATATATTATGCGAAAATATATACATAATATACAATATATATACTACAAGACAATATATTATGCGAATATATATACATAATATACAATATATATACTACAAGACAATATATTATGCGAATATATATACATAATATACAATATATATACTAAAAGAAAATATATTATGCGAATATATATACATAAGATACAATATATATACTACAAGAAAATATATAAGAGAATATATATACATAAGATACAATATAATATACTACAAGAAAATATATTATGCTACAATATATACATAATATACAATATATATACTACAAGAAAATATATTATGCTACAATATATACATAATATACAATATATATACTACAAGAAAATATATTATGCGAATATATATACATAAGATACAATATATATACTACAAGAAAATATATAAGAGAATATATATACATAAGATACAATATAATATACTACAAGAAAATATATTATGCTACAATATATACATAATATACAATATATATACTACAAGAAAATATATAAGAGAATATATATACATAAGATACAATATAATATACTACAAGAAAATATATTATGCTACAATATATACATAATATACAATATATATACTACAAGAAAATATATTATGCGAACATATATACATAAGATACAATATATATACTACAAGAAAATATATTATTATGCGAATATATATACATAAGATACAATACATATACTAAAAGAAAATATATAAGAGAATATATATACATAAGATACAATATAATATACTTCAAGAAGTGATATTTATGCATGACAATTTAGTGTTTTACTATTGTTTTGTTATTTTCTTTTTCGTCAAGCACTTTAATAATTAGATATACATATATACTACATATTAATATAAATTGGTTATAGCTGCTGTAATTTGCTGATTAATTAGGAATCATTTTAGTTATCTGATTAAGGAGATTGGTTATAGCTGATGAGGTAAAAGGGATTGGGTAGGACAGTAATTTCAGGGGCTTTAGGAGGGTATTTTGGGATTGAAAAGGTTTGAAAGTAGTTTAAGTTGAATGGTCTGACATTAGGGTACTAAAATACCATTAAACTAATGAATTGTTTAAGTGCTAATGGGGAATAAAACATAATGGTAGGGGAAGGTTTAGAGGAAATGGATTAAGAAATAGGTGCCCATACCTATTTAAATTTAAATAAAGAAAAGACAAGGGTAGTGGGGAACAAGTGAATTAAAAAGAGAACAAAACATGTAGTAGTGGTCGAGAATATCATGGGTAGAAAATCTGATAGTTTCAAGGCAGAGAGGGCAGGCCTGTTTTTGGGTTATAAATAGAGTCATTTTAGACAGATTGGGGGAGATTCTGAAAATCTGAAGGGGGCTTTTGAATCTGAAAAAAGATTATTGTTTGAGAGTTTAAAAAGAGTTGGTTTTTGAAAACACCACTCTTCAAGAAGTCACACGTTTGAAAATCAATGGAAAAGGGTCCTAAAATCAGTCTAGGATAGATGTTAAGTCAGTTCTTGTTTCTTCTTTAGCTTGGGAGAATCAGTTTAAAAGGAAAAAAGGTTAGGCATTCATGGAGTTTGTTACTGTGCCATTGGGGTCCAGAGTTGTTGCTGATTTGATTTTGAGTAAGCTGGGTCTATTGTAGCTATTTGGTTTCCTTCCTGAAGTTGAAACTAGTGTGCTGTCTAGTTAAAGTTGACTCTTGGACTGCTTTCTGCTACTCTTTTAGTTTGAAGTTGGTTTCAAGTTAGGTTTATTTTGGGTGTTGTTATTGCTGTGTTAGTTTGTTTGTGTTGCTATTTGGTATAGCTGGGGAATTTTTAACTGGTTTTCCTGAGTTGCTACTGGATATCTGTTACTGTTGCTGTTGTGTTGTGCTATCTGTTGTGCTGATCACTCTTCTTCTTCTCCATTGTATTCCATTTCCAGGTACACAGTCTAAAAACCTGTGTTGATGTAAGCTCGAATTTGAAGTTGAAGTTGAGATGAAATGGAAATGCAGTTGTTAGTTCTATTTGACATGACTGTATAAATAAATTGAAACTACTTTTTTATTAGCTAGATTATCACTCGATATGTCTTGAATGTATATAAGCATGTGATCTCGAGCAGTGGTTGTATTTAGTTTTATGTTAGGTTAATAGGATAGTTAGATTAATTTCAGTTTTGGTAATTTGTTTCGTGAAGTCATTTGAAAGTGATTCACATTGCAATAAACCTTTAGTAATGGTCGTCATGTGTTTTGTACTAAAATAGGACTGTTTATTTTCTACATCATGGCATGTTAAAATTGGCCCATAAAGAGTGTTGTGGTTATTTTGTTCAAGTTGTTCCAAGTAGAATGGCGTACTGCTTTCACTATAAAATCAGGATGCTTACCTAATGACATGCAAATGAATAAGCAAATGCTTGACTTCAGGGGCTCGATCCCTCGATCTCTCCTACGCAACTTGGCACGCCCCATTCGGTTTTGGGCTTGCCTCAAGGCCCACCTGTTGTTGTTCGGTCACAAGTAGAATTAGTTGGCCCATTTAATTTGGGCCTGATTGAAAGGTTTCAGTATATAGTTAACACAATATAAGTTTGGGGCTTTGAGTTAGGTAGCGGGTTCAAATTAAAAGGTTCGTCCTTTTGTTTGGACTCGAACTTGAACTCGAAGCCCGCTTTTATAATATTAACTAATTAGGACCTTTTCTTTATCTTTAGAGAAAAAAAATAGAAAAATCTTAGTCGCTTTAGGATATCCTTTAAATAAAATATGAGACGAGCCTCGCCAAATAAAACGTACAAACGGCGGGGCCCTCAATAAATGGTTATTTTAAATACTTAGACTTCAGGATGGGCTGTTTAGAAAAATTTCACGGCCTTCCCCAAAATAATAATACGCTAATCGCTTTAGGTGCGCATTTTAATAATCTTACCTTCTTAAACTCGGGTGTGCATTTCATGTTAAACTCGGGTGTGCATTTCATGCGACCCAAATCCAAATCCCAAAACATTGAATAAAATGTGTTCCGGATTGCGGGTGCATTTCATATGACGCAATCCAAAGACATGTTTTAAACGATGTTCACATTCTTTAAAAATAAATAAAAGCGATTAAAAGTCAAAATTGGCACATGGGTTCAAAGGTTTAAAAATCAGATAAATAAGCTAAACATGACAGTTGAGCGACCGTGCTAGAACCACGGAACTCGGGAATGCCTAACACCTTCTCCCGAGTTAACAGAATTCCTTATCTGGATTTCTGGTTCGCGGACTGTAATACATAGTCAATATTCTCCTCGATTCGGGATTCAACCGGTGACTTGGGACACCATAAATCTCCCAAGTGGCGACTCTAAATTAAATAATAAATCTCGTTTCGATTGTCCTTTAATTGGAAAAACTCCCCTAACCCCTCTGCGCCCTGGCGGGCGCGGGTAAAAAGGAGGTGTGACAAAGCCTTTTAATGATATGGCAAAAACGGGAGAAATTGTCGAAAATGGGCTGAAGTCAAGCAAGATCATGAGCTATTCTGCCTTAAAAGCCATAACACAAGCAATTCAGAATGACATATGAAGCTTGTTGGGTCAGAAGGAACATGATGATGTTGCCATGGTTGTCTCAGGATCACGACATGGCCCAACGTGTCCGCCTCACCAATATACTCAGCCTCGACCCCGACCCTAACCCCAAACCTATCCCCGAGCTCCACATAATCCACCTCAGTATTATCCTCCGAACAATGTCCGATCCTCTGTCCAACCATTGGATCACTCCTTATGGTGAGCGCCAGCACCGCATAATATACTCTTGACTTCACAATATTTTCGAGCATCCAACAACCCTAGAAATAGGGGCATGGAGAAGAACAAAGGCAAAGAAGCAGTTTCACGCCAATCGGAGAATCCTACACAAGCTTATTTGAAAAGTTAAAACATTCTAGCCTGATTGAGCCGCTCCTCGGCTATACTCCGGACCCATATGCAAAAGGTTTTAATCCTGTTGTACGGTGCATGTACCACTCTAATGTCCAAGGGCATAGCATTGAAGATTGTCGTAGTTTGAAAAGAGATATAGAAAGAATAATTCAAGAAGGGATAATTGTGGTCCAGGACAGTGACACCCAGAACATTGCGCAGAATCCTTTACCTGCACATGATGATGCACACTTTGTGGGGATAATACATAGTGACAGGGAGTATGAGAATCCTCTCAAGAACTTGCTGACTAAAGTTAATGATTTTGAAATTGGAGAAAGCCCTGGTGATTCTGATGAGCAAATTCGTGGCTAAAATGTCAAGCTTAGCAATTGAAAGGTCATTCTCTCCTCACTAGAAAGGAATCTTGATAGCTTGTTTTGATGTTTTTTCTGTATCTGGTTATTTCGGGGTTGTAATCCAGATTTTATCTTGTTTGTTTTGGTGATTCAAACCTTTCTATTTGTTTTGGTGATTCAAACCTTTCTATCCTTTTTTTCCTATCTCTAGGAGTCTTGTTAGTTAGTTTTGTGTCTCTAAGTCTGTCATCTAGAGTTGTTTTGGGGATTTAATATAGATTTTATTATGTTGTTCAAACCCTTCCATCCTTTGGTCAAATGAGATTTTGTTTTTCTGTTATTTGCAGTGTTCGTTTAGTTCTTTTCTTGTATATAGTTCTCTTTAGGCCAGTTCTAATGACATGACATGCATGCAGAGTTTTTAGCCATATCTTGAAAGCCATTTAATCATGGAATAATGAAACATAGTTTTGAATATGATAAAAAGATGCATTTGAGGAAACAAGTATTCACGCATTCTGAGATAACATGAAGCTTGAATTGAGTGAAACTGGGGCAGTTAGTCTGGGAAATCAAGAGGTTGATAAGAGCATACAACAAGGAAATGTCTCTCAAAGAGTTTGAGGTAGATCAGTCGATGTTGAAATACATTCTTTCACATCAAGGTAAGGTTGAGTCAAGTGTGCTTCGAACTGGTAAGGATCATTCTTTGGGACAAAGGTATTGCCCATCGGCACTTTCTGTTTGTGTTGATGCCATCAATAGATACTATGTATGATTTCTTTGTTTATCTTAAATTGCATGTTTGTACTTGGCATTTTTAAAATTCGGTATGACGAAGGCATTTTATTCTGCTACCCAAACACTTTTATCTTTTGCTATCCCTTTTGAGCCTTAACTTGTTTTGTTTCATACCCCTCTTTTAGAATCAGAAGTAGAGTTAGGAACTAGAAAACAAAAAGAAAAAGAGAAAAGAAGAAAAAGAAAGGTAAAGAAAAAAGAGACAAAAGAAAAAAAAAGACAAAAAAAAAAGAAAAAGAAAAAAAAAGACAAGAAATAAAAGGAAAAGAAAAACTACAAAATAAACCAACTTTGTGTTGGAACTACGTTCGACCTGATTCCTTTTAAAGATACGTAGGTAGCCTTACTCTAAGGTTCGGTCCCATTGTCACGACCTTAACCCAGACTTGGTTGTGATGGCGCCTCTCGTAAAGACAAGGCCAGCCAACTATTCCCAATTCGATATTAAACAGTTAAAACAGCAGTAAAACAGTCTAAGACATGATTAATAATACGAAGTAGCAGATAATATCGATAAAAATGCGAAAGTACAACCCAACACAGCCCTAACCGGGGTGTCACAAGTCATGAGCATCTATAAAACCTAATACAAGTCTGAAAAGTCTACGAACTATTACGAATGTCTGATAAGAGATAGAAATGATAAAGAGGGAGAAACACGGGTCTGCAGACATCAAGCAGCTACCTCATGAACTCCGAATGTCCACCGGGAGCTCTCAACTCGCACTGGCAGGATCAGCAACGCTTGAATCTGCACACAGGGGAGCAGGGAGTAAAGTGAGTACTCCAACTCAGTGAGTAACAAATGCAAATAAAGACTGAAAGCAAGAAATCACTTAAAGCACAAAGCATTCTATAATGAAGCAGTAAAACCATTTAAAAATCAGTGATTCAGTTAAAGATAGGCAAAATCCTTTGTATCAAATTTTACTTCCTGAAAAGCCTTTTTCAACAATTAAGCAGATAATTGACAAGCAATTATGAAAAATAAACACATAAAGGTTCGGCCCTCGGGCACAGTATTAACAAATCCGCCCCTCGGCCAACATCTCAGAACAGTACTAGCCCCTCGGGCTCAATCTCACATCACAATGGGTACCCGTGCTCGTTGGGGGTGTGCAGACTCCTGGCGGGGCCCATTACGGCCCAAGCGCAATATCAAGCCATCTCGTGGCATCAACACTAGGCCCTCGGCCTTATATCAATCAAGCCACCTGGTGGCGTACATATCTCAGGCCCTTGGCCTCAAATCAATATCAGTGTTTCCTCACAACATAGGCCCTCGGCCTTACTCAGTCAAAATCCTCACAAACCCCTCGGGCAATAGTAAAATAGTGTTTCTCAGCCCAAACATCATTTAAAATATCATTTAAGTAATAAAACTGAGTAAACATGGCTGAGTATGAAAACAGTGGGAAAATAGCATGACTGAGTTAAAATATAAAGTCAAACAGTGAGGAAATATCAGTAAAAAGCCTCGAAGGGTTCAAACAGTTGGCATTCAGCCCAAATATGGCATTCAACCCAAATAATGATGATAGCAAACAGTTTTCAATCAAATACGCAGTAAAATCATCAATCGGGACGGACCAAGTCACAATCTCCAATAGTGTACAACCCCACGCTCGTCATCAAGCGTGTGCCTCACCTCAATATAGCACTACGATGTGCAATCCGGGGTTTCAAACCCTCAGAACATCATTTACAATCATTACTCACCTCGAACCGGTCAAATCTCTAACTCGTGACACCTTTGCCCCTCGAATCGGCCTCCACTCGCGTCGAATCTATCCAAAATCAGAACGAGGACGTCAAAATATGCTAAGGGAACGAAGCCCAAGCGAAAATAATCAAAATACGACATAAATCTCGAAATTACCAAAACCCAACCTCCGGTCCTACATCTCGGAATTCGTTAATTTTTACACCAATAGATTCCTTATCTTCCCACGAGTTCATACATATCAAAAGTTCACAAATCCGACCCCAAATGGTCCTTCAAATCCCCAATTAAAGGCCTCTTAAACTCAAACCCTAATCCCCAATTTTCCTTCCTTAATCTCCACTAAAATCATGATTAAACAATGAAAAAATGATCTTAAACCCAAGTAATTAAGCTTAGGGAACTTACCCAACTGATATCCTTTGATTCCTCTTGAAATCCTATGCCTTAGCCTCTTTCCCGTCTTAAAAAATGATGAACTTAGCAAAATTTCGCGAAGGAGACAATATATACCTTCTGCCCAGACCTTTTCGCATCTGCGGTCCCATACCCGCTTCTGCAGTACCGCATTTGCGGTTATTCCTCCGCTTCTGCGGAAATCACTTAAGTTCCAGCCATCCGCATCTGCGGTTCCTCGCCCGCATCTACGACATCGCAGATGTGGTTCTCCTAGCCGTTTCTGCGGTCCCAGTCAACATACCTCTGGCTGCTTCTGCGGCCCCTCTCTCACATCTTCGGCACCGCACCTGCGGTCCCCAATCCGCAGGTGCAAAAATACCGGAAGCAGTAATTCAGCAGCTGCAACAACAATCCAAACTTCCCGTTAACCATCTGAAATCACCCCGAGGCCCTCGGGACCTCAACCAAAAGCACAAATATATCCTAATACCTATTCAAACTTGTTCCAATCATCAAACACCTCAAACAACATCAAATCCCCCAAAACACATCGGATTCAAGCCAAACTTCCTAAAATCTTCAAAATTCCGCTTTTGATCAAAAACCCAACTAAACCACGTCTGAATGACCTGAAATTTTACACATACATCCCAAATGACTCAACGGAATTACTTCAACTCTCAGAATTCCATTCTGACCCCTATATCAAAATCTAGCCTACCAACCGGAAATTGCCAAAATATCAACTTCGCCAATTCAAGCCTAAATCTACTACGAACCTCCAAAATTCACTTCGATCACTCTCCTAAGTCCAAAATCACCTCCCGAAGCTAACCGAACCACCGGAACTCACATCTGAGCCCTCTAACATATAAGTCAACATCCGGTTGACTTTTTCAACTTAAACTCACTCCAAAGAGACTAAGTGTCTCAAACCTTACCAAAATTATTCCGGATTCGATCCGACCAATTCGATACCACAAAACACAGAATCAAGGCATAAAGAAGCAGAAATGGGGGAAAATGGAGCAGTAACTCATGAGACGACTAGCCGGGTCGTCACACCCATCAAAGCAAAAATCCAAAAAAAAAAGTTCCCCAGACTCCAAGAAATTGGGGCAGAAGTATTAATTTGGCCAAAAGATCTGATTCCAAAAGTAGTAATTTTGAACCCTTTCATCTTAAAATATTTTGAGTCTTCATGCCACAATTGCTTTCTAACCCTGTACAAAAGCCTATATTATGGTCCAAAGAAAGACCTTCCGACCAATCTTTGAGGATGCCAAATAAAGTATGTGGTGAAAGTATGATCTTCCTACATCATGGGTAATACCTTGTTCTCAGCACAAAGAGAGAAAATGATAAAATGAGAGAGTCTTATCGGTGAAAACCCTCATGGAAACCGTAAGGCGACTGTGAGTTGAGAAAAACAGCAAAATGAGAGAGGCTTGATGGTGAAAACCTTTCAGCGCACTACAAGTCGACTGAGCATTGTGGATCAAATAGGACAATTGGAGCGCTGAAGCCCAGTTTCACAACTTAGAGGCATAATAAGAGTTGAATATTAGACTCGCTTGACAGATCAGACCGCTTAATCCAAAATGCATGTCATGGTCAGTGGAGATGGCCTTCAAATCAGATTAGTTTCTACTTTGTTCTTTTCCTAGGTAAAAAATTTTCCTTGTTAGATACCATCTCTTCTCGTTTTTCTCCTTACTTTATTCCTCTTGTTCTGTTGAGTCCCTTTTGAGTCTATTTTTGTTGAAACAAGTGAGAAATGACTTCAAAATCTGCTACCAACTTTTTTATCATACAAAGCAGAGTCTGACAAGCACATCAAATTAGCATAAGACACAGGAGAATAGTGTGTGCACTGAGTTGGTGATAATATATGTTCGTTGGGATTGATGTAAAATGCAAAGATTTGGTGAATGTTAGAACACGAGTGCAATGCATCATGCATAAGGTATTGGACTTGAACGAATTAGGAATATTTCTTATGATAAGGGTTGTCCGGAAAAGCGGTCGGCCAATAACAAGCACTGTCTTCCAAGTTAAAGTCCAAGTTGATCGTGACAAGTGCAAGAGAAATCGCCCTCGTAATCAAGGCCACAAACTGACCACCATGTTTTAAACTCACAAGTTTTCTTTGTCTGAAACAGGGATGAAGGCTATGTTCATATCAAAGCTTGAATTTTCAGGTGTAATGCCCTAATTCTGCTTATGCAAAGGCTATTGAGAAGATCACACATCACTGGCCCCTAGGAGACGCACTTTCTAGTTTGGGTCTTTTAGGTTATATTTTTCTTTTAGGAGACACACTTCCTAAATTGAGATTTTACCCCTAGGAGACGCACTTCCTAGTTTGGGTTATTTAAGTTCATTCCTATGAGATGCACTTCCTAGTTTGAGTCATTGAAGTTTCACTCCTAGGAGACGCGCTTCCTAGTCTGGGTCTTTCCAGTTATATTTTCGTTTTAGGAGACGCACTTCCTAAATTGAGATTTTACCCCTAGGAGATGCACTTCCTAATTTTGGGTCATTTAAGTTTATTCCTAGGAGATGCACTTCCTAGTTTAAGTCATTGAAGTTTTACCCCTAGGAGACGCACTTCCTAGTTTGGGTCTTTCAGGATATACTTTTAGGAGACGTAGTTCCTAAATTGAGATTTTACCCCTAAGTGACGCACTTCCTAGTTTGGGTCATTTAAGTTAATTCTTAGGAGATGCACTTCCTAGTTTGAGTCATTAAGGTTTTACCCGTAGGAGACGCACTTCCTAGTCTGGGTCTTTCAAGTTATATTGTTTTTAGGAAACGCACTTACTAAATTGAGATTTTACCCTTAGGAGACGCACTTTCTAGTTTGGGTCATATAAGTTTGAGTTACAGAGGTTTTACCCGTAGGAGACGCACTTCCTACTCTTAGTTTTTCAAGTTATATTTTGTTTTAGGAGACGCACTTCTCAAATTGAGATTCTACCCCCTAGGAGACGCACTTCCTAGTTTGGGTCATATAAGTTTGAGTCACTGAGGTTTTACCCGTAGGAGACGCACTTCCTAGTCTTGGTCTTTCAAGTTATATTTTTTTTAGGAGGCGCACTTCCAAAATTGAGATTTTACCCCTAGGAAATGCACTTCCTAGTTTGGTTCATATACGTTTGAGTCACTGAGGTTTTACCCCTAGGAGACACACTTCCTGGTTTGGTTCATTCAAGTTTCAGCCCTAGGAGACGCACTTCCTAGTTTGGTTCATTCAAGTTTCACCCCTAGGAGACGCACTTCCTAGTTTGGTTCACTCAAGTTTCATCCCTAGGAGACGCACTTCCTAGTTTGAGTCATTCAAGTTTTACTCCTAGGAGACGCACTTCCTAGTCTGGGTCTTTCAGATTATATTTTTGTTTTAGGAGACGCACTTCCTAAATTGAGATTTTACCCTAGGAGACGCACTTCCTAGTTTTGGGTCATTTAAGTTCATTCCAAGGAGATGCACTTCCTAGTTTGAGTCCCTGAAGTTTCACCCCTAGGAGATGCACTTCCTAGTCTAGGTCTTTCAGGTTATACTGTTTAGGAGACGCACTTTCAAAATTGAGATTTTACCTCTAGGAGACTTACTTCCTAGTTTTGGTTTATTCAAGTTTCACCCTTAGGAGACACACTTCCTAGTTTGAGTCATTCAAGTTTTACACCTAGGAGACACACTTCCTATCTTGGTTCATTCAAGTTTCATCCCTAGGAGACGCACTTCCTAGTTTGAGTCGTTTAAGTTCATCCCAGGGAGACGCACGTCCTAGTCGAGTCTTTAGTTTTACTCTTATCATTGCATCAATAGCATAGGTGATTTACAGTTTTGCTAACAACTCACAGATCTTCCTAGTGCAAAGTGGGGCAGAAATTTTGTTTGTTTTGTTGTTTTGATTGCAGGCACCCACTTGGAGAACGAGTGAATTCATTTCAAGTTAGAAGTATCAGAAGCTTGCCTCAAGAATGCGAGTTGATAGTCCGAGATGACCAAAAGAAGAAGTCTCAATCCAGAATGAAAGAAAAGAAAAGAAAAAAGTAAATCCAAATACAGAAGCAGATGAAATATGTGAACTACTCAAGACATGGTTGAAGTCACGAGCACTACATGTCCGGTCTTGATCCGAAGAAGTCGTGGAAGAATGAATCAGCACCTGCAGCTAGCAAGCATCAAGGTTCAAATCAAAAGTCTGCATAAAGAACCATTCAATTCTCAAGATTAAGCTTCAGTAGACTTATAGATAGGAATCTTGTAACTCATAGCTGATAGGCTTGCTTAATTCTTTTAGATTTTGATTTGATGTAATAACAGGACCGCGAACCGGAACCTCGACGGTACCTCAATTGGCTCTCCACCTCGGTATACTCCTTCGCTCTTCTCACTTATGAACTACACATGGCCTGATTCCTTTATAACCAAGAATATGTAGGCAGCTCAGATACCAGAGCTCGGTCACATTCTCCTTTTTTTAGTTTTTAGTCTCTCTAAATAAGGGTCGGGTCAAAAACCTGTCTCGTCGTTCTTTGTTTGAAAACTCTTCGTGTTTTCAGTCAAAGAGGGGCAGCTGTAGACATGAAATTTTTGACCCACCCCGAGATTTTACACATGTTAGCGTTCAAATATTTAGTTGAGGTCTAATATCGCTATTTTAATTAGTTTTGACTCTTTTACTTTATTTTATCACAAAAAATGAAAATACAAAAATAGTTTCACTTTATTTTCAAGAATATCAGTATTTTTGGCAGTAATATTATTTTAATTTTGCGATGATTTTAATATAATCCCATTTTTATTTTTCAGTATGATATTTGAAAAATATCAAAAATAAGTTTGTTTTAACAGTTAGTTTTATTTTAATAGTTATTTCTGCTTAAGTAGGATTAATTAGTATATGTGGGTAGTATTTTTAGTCTTGTTCAATGAGAAAGAATTGAATTTGGGCTAAAACAATCCATTTTTTAAGCCAATTTTGAAATTAAGCCCTTAGCCTATACTCTCATTTCACTAAAAAGAGACCTAATTCCACTAACCCTAGGAACCCTTAGAGCCATCAGCCATCTCCCCTCTGCCGCCCCACCTCCTCTCCAAAAACCTCTCTCAGTCGCCCTACTTCCTTCACAAAACTCTCCAACCACACTCCCTTATCTAAAAACTAAGACTAGCAACAGCCCAACCTAAGACCCATAAGAGAACCAACGAACGAACCCCACCTCCCTTCAATCAGCCGAACCTGCACCAAAAAAGGGGACGAGGAAGCCACACACACATAGACATAGATAGAGGGAGGCATACAGTGAGAGAACCAAAAGGGGAGGAAGCCATGGTGATAACTTTCTAGCTGCTGTCATTAGGAATTTGAAGTTGACTTCAAGTTTTTGATAATACTGAGTTATTGGATTAGGGGATGAAAATCTAGAATAGTATCAAAAATAAACAAAGTGGAAGTTGAGAAAATCCTTGAGGTGTGAGATAGTAACGA
The DNA here is from genome assembly GCF_000393655.2 of Nicotiana sylvestris. NCBI lineage: Eukaryota > Viridiplantae > Streptophyta > Magnoliopsida > Solanales > Solanaceae > Nicotiana > Nicotiana sylvestris. The sequence continues at coordinate 27,885,970 of NC_091066.1, forward strand.
AGTTCAAGAGGGGAACGGGAAAAGAACAACAAACACAGGAAGGGCGGAAACAATGACTGAATGAGCGAGAAGACGAATTGTCACGAAGCAGAGAAGTTTAAGTCTTAAAAAAATCCATAAAATAGGGATGTATTTCCATTTCTGAAAAAGTTTCGTCATGGAATCCGAAGGGTTTGATTGAGGTCATTCTGGTGCTCGAGTTTTTCCGATTCTGGTTCTTGTTCGTATCACTTTTGCTGTAACTAAAAGGGTATCACATCTTGAGGTCCATTTCTTATCCCTCTTCTTTAATTAGTTCAAGAAGTTTTGGTATTCCACCTTAGTATTTTTTGACTTGAATGAATTTGTATTCTTGATGAGTTTGTTATTATTTTTGGATTAATTTATTCATGTTTGTCCTTTAATAGTGTTATTTGAAATCAGTATATTCAAGTGGTAAGCTTAGCATGGAGATATAGGCTGCCTAAAAGGAAATAGTGGTTTGGGCTAAAAATAAAATTAAAATGAATGTTTGGCAGACATTTTAAGCTTTACACGATCATAGCCTGTGACGGGTTTAAGTTTCGGATTATTGTTTTTACCATACCAATTTTTTCAATAGAGTCATAGTATAGATTAATATTTTTGTTCGACATTTCCCGTTAGGAGCATGTTTAGGCCGACCACACTCGGGTAGGCAAACCTTATATTTTTTGTCTTATTTTTATTCGAGGTAAGAGGTCGCAACCTTTAGTTTATATTCAGAGGAATACCCCATATATTTTGTATATATTTTTATCCGGGGTATACCCCGTAGAATCATGTATTTGGAGGCTATGAGGAACTTCGTGGGAAAGTATAGTATATATTAGTATTTAGGATTTTACTTTAATTTTCTTATTTTATTTTCTTTCGTTTAAGTGAGGACGACCTTGAGCCTCTTGAATATTTTAAAAGTCAATCAGATCGAGTATGCAACCGTGATTTTCACGGGACTTGGAGAATGTCCAACACCTTCTCCCCGAGTCAAATGAACCCCCTTACCTTGAATCTCTGGTGCCATCAGTTTTAGAGTCTAAACGTGCTTCAAAAGAACACATGATTCTAAAATCGGTGACCTGACACACCGAAATCAAATGTCAGTTGGCGACTCTGAAAATCTTTTGAACACAAATTTTTGTCACCTTCTAATTGAAAACCCTTTTGAGCTTTACAAATTTTTTATTATTTTTAAGAGGGTTAGTGAGGTGAAAAAAAGGAATGTGATACTGTACTGTTATCCTTGCTGTGATTTTCTTCCGTTTAAATTCCAGTCTTTATTTTACTGCGATATTTTTGTTCTGTCTTACTTTATATATTTATACCAGTAGAGCCCTTACCTGACCTCGTCACTACTCGATCGAGGTTAGGCTTGGCACTTACTGGGTACCGTTGTGGTGTACTCATGCCTCTTCTGCACATATTTTTTGTGTGTAGACCCAGGTACCTCTTACCGGCCTCGAGTTTAGTTGCACGGTTGCTGCTGTTCAGGAGACTTCAAGGTACACATGCCCGCGTCCGCAGAGCTCGGAGTCCCCCTTTATTCTCTTATGTTGATTCTTCTCTTATTTCTTTATATACTGATGTATAGACAGTTAGAAATTCTTAGAAGCTTGTGACTTACGGTGTTCCGGGTCTTGGGAGAGTTGTGTATATTTTGAGAGTTGATTATTGTACGTGCCGAGCGGCATCTCATTTGCTTATTTAAATTATCTGTTACTGTTAATTCTTAACTTTTATGTTTTCCATTTCTTTTCCGCAAATGTTAGGCTTACCTAGTTGTAGAGACTAGGTGTCGTCACGATAATTCACGGAGGGAGAATTTGGGTCGTGACATTTCTTTTGAGTGTATGTTGTTGGAATAGATTGGGTACATCTTAAGGAGTTTGAATCTCAGTTTTGGGAGGATTTGGTAGAGTTTTGAGGTGGTTTGAATTGAAATTTCAAAGTAGAAGATGAACATGACAAAAGATTATATATGTATCACATTGTGTATCATTTGTGTATCATATATGTGTCATATGTATATCACTTGTATATCCATGTATACATGTGTGTGAGATACATGCGTGATACATGTTTGATACATGTGTCGCAAAAGAATTTTTTAAACTCGATTTTATCTACAGAATTTTGATACCAACCCAGTACAAAATCACCTCCAATCTTGCTCAAAATTTGTATTGCATTATCTATATGTTTTCAACGAATTCCAACCATACTCATTGAAAAAGATCCTTTTTTTGCCTAATTTATTTTATATTATTAATAATAAATTTTGACTCCAAACTAGTCTAACTCGCATCCATACATCGTCTAGTTTTGCATATTGCCACATCTATGTATTTTCAACGAATCACAACAATATACTCATTTAAAATAAATCTTTTTTTGCCTATATTTGTTGAATGTTGTATATCGTTGGTTATTTTTTATAGCACAACTAAAATGGCTACTCTTGTTGGCAATAGTATTTTTTTGGTACATTCCCGTAAGATTCTCATAAACGCCGCATAAAAATGCAACATATGGTCGCTAGTTTTAAACTTTATGTTGCTAATATATGCATACACTCCACATGATCGAATTTTTGTAATTATATATATATATATATATATATATATATATATATATATATATATATATATATATATATATATATATATATATATATATATAACAATACATGCATAGATAAGAGTACAAAAATATAAATAATGTTCCTTAAAATGGGCGATCCCTAGTCCCTACATATAATTGCTAGTTTATTGTTGCTCACCACATTAAGATCTCTATATTATTATTTGTCGTATAACAATATTATTGATCATCACAAAAAATTCTCACATTATTTGTCGCAACAACAATGTATGGGTTGTATCTCCTGCAATACTAGTCCAATATTTAGCCCCAAGTTGCGGAGAAAAAACAAAGCACCAAGTTGTTCCATATGCTTTGCAAGTTGCATTAAACATCATGCACATACTCTTTTCTTCTTTTGCTTTTCTATCAAATATTAAAAGTTGAACTAGAGGGTTCGATAAATATTTTAATTCCCTCATTCAATTCCGTGACACAAGAAATAAGTCTAATGAGACACTCTTTTTATTTACCCCTACTACTTCTTTAAGAAACTTGAAAAATAGAAAGAAGAAATATTTGCAGGATTATTTTTTCTATTTAAATAGTAAAAGGTTATGCTGAACAATTTCCTTTGGGTTTTTTTTTTCTTCGCAAAGTACATCAATGGTGAAGCAAAAACCATATGGTTATAACCCAAGACCAAGAACCAACTACTCCACGATTAAATTATTAATGAATTAAAGATAAAAGTATTAATGAATTTTAACTTTTGTGCATTGAATGATATATAATTTTTTTAATACCATGCATAAGGTTAACATGACATACAACGGGTCACTGTGTATCACTTTATTGTATTCCTAACTAGACAATGCAGAATAAACTATTTAATACGTTATAATCTGTTGAATACATTTATATTGTAAAATTTATATTATTATTGATATAAGTTAAATTCAAAGTAAAAATAATTTTTTATTTAAAGAACGAGTAGTTAAGTGTCCAAGCCAGCTAGTCGTTAAAGCGACGTGCCCAAACCAGCGCTAGGCCAAACTATTTTCACAATATAAAATTAACACACCCACCGGCCCCATCAATAATTGAGGTACAAACTTTGAATATAAATCGGATCCAATCTTCATGAGAAACCCTGTCCATAGTTTGCTCTCTGGAAATTCTAAGATTGTAACAACAAAAATAATGGCCTCGGAATTAAATGTTGGCAAATGGAAGAACGTAGCTCTCCTTGTCATAGACATGCAGGTGATAAATTATTTGGCACTTTTGATTTCTTCTAATTAAATCAGCATGACAAGTACTACTTGCTCGTTTCAAAAAGATTGTTTTAGTTTGACTTGGCACAAATTTTAATAAAGAATAAAAGACTTTATGATATGTGGTCTTAAATAAGCCATCACATTTGTGTGACTGTAAAACTTTGAAAACTTGTGGTCTGAAACCTGTCATAACATTTTTATCCCTATAAATATTTCCTATTAAGGAAATATTGAAAGGTATCCATACTTTTGAAACAGGGGGAATATTTATTTTAAATTTGCATTGACTATACTCTTGTTAATTTCCAGAAAGACTTCATATTTGGCCCTATGCAAGTAAAAGGAGGTCAAGCTATCGTCCCTAACGTTATCAAAGCTGTTGAGGTTGCAAGAAACTGTGGCATTCACATCGTTTGGGTATTTTATCCAAACTCAATTTCTTCTTTTTTATTTTTCATTCGGCTTCTTCTATTTTTCTTAACTGCCAATCAATCAATTATGCTTCAATTCTGAACTAGTTAGAGGTCACTCAAAGGCGGTCATACGTATTGAGGAGAGGGGTCCATGGACCCCGTAACCTCGACAAATATTTTGGATATATCTATGAATATATATTGAAACGGTCATATATTTTGTTTGGAACCCTTAAAATCAAAAGTCTGATGCGAGTACTGGTTGAGCAATCCGCGCATGTAACCCGCCACCTTCTAATCTTGTGACCGCCTCTGGTAGCTTATATATATGTGTTGAACACAGAACATATAGTTATGACCAACAAATAAAATTGCCACTTTATTTTGTTGTGTAGGTTGTACGTGAGAATGATCCATTAGGGAGAGATGTTGAATTATTTCGTCGACACTTTAAACCAAAGCTGGCATCAAAGGGTAGTGTTGGGGCTGAACTAGTTGATGGGCTCGTTATGGACGTAGAAGAGGATTACAAGCTGGTCAAAACACGTTTCAGCGCATTTCTTAACACTCACCTTCACTCATATCTTCAGACCAATGGCATTACTGATTTGGTCTTCACTGGTAATTAAATCAAACATTTTTAGTACTAGAGTTTTCAGGTTACCTGTTATAAAGGGAAAAAAAGAAAGGACAGAAGCCCTATGCACTAAGCTCCTGCTTTGCATGGGGTTCGGAAAAGGGCCGGACCACTAGGTCTATTATACACAATTTTACTTTGCATTTCACGTTACCTATTATAACATGCTAAAACATTACTAGGGGGAAGGAGGGTTCGCTTAGCCGGAAAATTATATCGTGCATATAAGGCAGAAATTGATTTTTACCGCTATATATTATATTTTGGATCCCTTTAATATAGCCCAATGGTCAAGGGGTTTAAAATCTTTACTAGGTTACTGGTTTAATTCTCATTGACCACAGTCTCTTTTCTAATTTTTTACTTTTTTTTTTGAATCCCCTTAACAGAAATTCCCACTATTATTTATTATTGCACTGTCCTTTTATAAAAGTTAAATCTTGATTATATAGTATGTTTGTATTTGCTGTGTCTCTTTCTAGGTGTCCAAACACCAAATTGCATACGGCAAACTGTATTTGATGCAGTATCATTGGACTATAAACAAGTGACAGTTATTACTGACGCCACAGCTGCTGCTACACCTGATATACACATTGGTATGAATTATCTTATATCAATATACAAGAGGCAATCCCTTTTCTTGTCCACAATTTTATTTTATTGTCCTATACTATATATCTGCCGGTTGACCAAATTTAGCAATTTGTTCGATCTAGTGTAGCTTATGACTATTAGGTAAATTAAATCAACCTTGAATATATGCTTTAATTATTTTCCTTTTTAACTGCTCGCTTTAATTTCTTGAACCTGGCTTTTGGCCTACTAACAATTAGTTTGCTCTTCTCTATGTAACAGCAAACATACTTGACATGAAAAATATTGGAGTAGCAACCCCTACATTGGAAGAATGGTGCCAATCTACATAGCAATTGATCAGTTAAATTCAGTAATTATCCTTAATGCATATATATTATAACTTTTTCTTTTATCTGATTGTATTTGATATTTTATGCAACGTTTTCAATCCAGTTATGTATTCCGATTATACTGTCAGTGTCAGTGTATATAAGTTAAATCTATATATATCTCCTAATTCTTAGGGATGGAAATCATTTTTTGAATGAGTTTGTAACTATTAGCTTTTTACCTCAATTAACTTGTTCGTAGCATTTCGTTTGGCGACGTCCCTCGATTAATTTAGAACTTCACTACTTACCCTTAAAATAAAATTTTAGCTGCCAGTCTTTGTCTCCTTGTATACTACTTGCTTATGTTATTCACTCACTTTTCCTCCTCCTTTTTTTAACTGTATTTTCTACTCTAGTTTTACTTGACTCATATAAAAAATGACTTAAAGTTTTAATATCCGCATTAAGCAATAAAATTAATCTCTTTCTACAATCTTTTTCCCATTTTGGGACGTTACATCAACAAAATATAGCTATTGAAAACATATTCAGATTTAATTATTCCAAAATTGAGAGCACTTCATTACGATATATAAAAAAAAAAAAAAAAAAAAAAAAAAACGTTAATGTATACATCTGCCATGGAGTAAAAGTAAACACTTTATGTAAACTGGACAAGAAGAAAATAAGGCAAAAGGAAAATGCTGCTATAAGATTGTTGACAATAAATTTAATAAGAATAAAAAAAATTGAAATTAAAAAAGAAAAAGAAAAAAGAACCTCAACCTCCTTCCTTTGGGCCAAAATTCTCAGGCCTATGAGTAGGTCTTCCCATGATGTCTACCCCTTACCCATTGGGATTTTTAACCGGGAGAATGATACAGTTACCCGCAAAAACAAAACTATTTATCCTTATCTATTCATTTATTTTTCTACTCATAAATTAATTACATTTTCTACCCATAATAGTTTTTGTGGAAATTTTTTTCTTTATTCTCCAATTCTTTTTTATTTCTATGCTTCTTTTCTTTTCTTTTTTTCCTTTTTTTTCTTTCTCCTTTTCTTTTTCTCGTTTTCTTCTTCTTCTTTTTTCCTTTTCTAATTTCATTTAACTTCTTTTTTTTTTATATTCTTTTTTCTCTTCATAATATAATTTCATTTAATGTTTTCACTATTTTTTATTATTCTTTTTTTATACTATACTAAAGAAAAATCAAATTGTGTATCAATCAAATGTAGCTAATACAACAAAAAAATATTAACTAACATATAATACCAGTATAGTATATAGCTATACCAACAGGGTATACAATTGTACGCAAATAGTTAAAAAAATTAGTTCAATTATTAAATTGAAATAATATCAGTTGTCAATAAAAATTTCAAAAAATTCTAAAAAGATCTAATTGTAAGAGTATACCGTTACATTATATAGCATTCTATAATTTTTATTTTTTTTGGCATTTTCAATTTGCCTCTCACGCTGGGTAAAAGCTTAAAGCAAATTAAAAGGGAAAAAGGCAAGTGAACTTACCGGTAATAAGTATACTATTATAGTATATTGTATACTATTACAACATACTGTTATAGTATATTGCATATTATTATAGTATACTATAACAATATATTGTATACTATAATAGTATACCGTTGCAGTATAACTATATACTCCTATAATATATTGTATACTATAGTACTGTTAGGTAACTGTGTTCTTCTTCGATTATTATAATATACCGTTGCAGTATATTATAAGCTATAATAGTATATTGTTGCAGTATAGCTATATACTCCTACAGCATATTGTATACCGTAGCGGTATACTCTTGGGTAGTTGTGTTCTTCTTCGATTTTCAGCTAAAAATTTTCAATCTCAATCACCTCAAATCAGCTCCAAATGCTATCAAATTTCAGTATGAACTTCTAAAAGGTACTATAAGTAATATTTAATAGCACCCACTTTGAATCAAACAAGAAATTTTTAAAAATAAAATTGAGCTTCAAGCCCAACAATGATGGATATTCAAATGCACATAAAATTTTAGATCTGGGAAGCTTACTCGAAGATACTATAAGCAATATTTTATAGCACCCACATCGAATCAAACAATATATAATTTCAAATTCTGGAGCTTCAAGCTCAACAATGGTGGGTCTTCCTTCACACACACATAAAAATCATAAGAAAAGGAGGTAGAGCAAAAGCTTGGGTTGACTCTCTTAATGAAGATAGATCTGGCAGAGGAGAAGTAGATCCATATAAGTCCACTACCAAGTAAGCTTGCAAAAATGAAGCCAGATGTTTTAATATTCCGTACTTCAAATGCGAAGGCAAATAGTTGTGGGTCGGGTAGATAGTCTTGGTTGCATAGGTAGGAAAAGTAAATAATTTAGGTTTGGGTATTTAAGGGTAAATAGTTTGAGCTTAATGGGTATAAAGTGAGATTTTCTCTTTTTAACCCTTACCCATTCAGGGGTCTGGTTTAGTTGGGCTGGAATTTTTGTGGGCTTCGATTGGATCAAAATTGGGTGAAATTCAAAAATAGCTAGATTTACAAGTAGTAATTGAAAAGTAGTCACAGTTTTAAAAGTAATCGAAATTTAGCAACTTTTCATGTAAAGATAAATCTGAACGAAAACACTATTCAAAATCCGAAAAATATTCCAGCATAATATATTGGAGTTTGAATTTTTTACATGTGAACTTCCAGCACAATATACTGGAGTTCCAGTATAATATGCTGGAAGTTCATACACAGGTGCTCCAATCTCCAGTATATTATGCTGGAACTTTACGGGCGCTGGAGTTCCAGCATAATATGCTGGATGTTCATTCACAGATGTTCCAATCTTCAATATATTATGCTGGAACTTTCTGTGTTTCAGCAAAATAATGGCTATTTTTCAATGACTTTGCAAACGTTAATTATTTTTCAATTAGCAGTCCGAAAACTGGCTAGCCTGTGCTATTTTCACATCAAAATTCTGTCTAATAGTATGTGGTTGAATTAAAAATATTTGACAAAAAAAAAATTAAAACAAACGTCAGACACTTATACTCTCAAAAACATGTTTTATAATTGAAAGTCGGGGTTCATTCACTTCTGATTTTAAACCTTCAAACTAATTAAGACCTCCACCATTTTTTTAAATTAAAAAGAAATTGGACCTATACATTCTTCTATTCATAGAAGTGTATATATAATTGAGAAATTTTCATAAAGCACTATCTTTTAGTAGTAATTAGTCATCTATAGATACCATTTGATATATTACGTGTTATGGATACCTTCTATGTGTATTTGATGTATGTAACCTAATGTATTCATGAATACAGTCGCAAAAATAGGCGTGAATCAGGGAAGTCCAGCTAATCTTCAGATGTATTCAACTGTATTTACGAGGTGTATTCAAAAATACAGTAACGTTTTTAGCATAAAATATGGACCTTTCAACTGGTTTAAAACGAAAAGGAAATCAATTTACCTGATATTCTCCTAATATAACTCAACTAACACAAACTATTGCACCATAAATCTGTATTCCTCCATTCACGAAAGTTTTTCAATCGGAAAAAATAAACTAAAGCAGAGCAACATCTAGATTTTAAGTTCTCCCTTTTTATGTAGTTCCAGTGCGTGCCCAGTTCTCTTTTCAACAACGAAAAATTGCAATTGATACAATTGTATACATATGGCAAGTTTAACAGTGTTGTTGTGGCATTCTGGCAAGTGGAACATTGAGAGCAATTACGTCGATTATTCAATTGAGGGAATACTGATAAAGGAGTATGCATCGTATAATGATTTGGTTGCGTCAATCTCTAATCAACTGGGCATAGATTTGAGCTCAAAGTCCATTAAAATTCAATACAAAGTAGAAAGAAATTGCACGCCAATAAAAATACACAATGATATGGGTTACAGGGTGTATGTAGATTTGAAAAAAGAGAACAGAGAATTCAGGATGTATCCTTTGTGCATAACAACTATTGAAAAAGAACTTGTATCCGGAGGTAGTTTAATTCAAGGCGACATTGTGCAAATAGACGAAGTAGTTCAAAGGTGTGATTCCGATACAGATGATACACTTGCTCTAGATTTTGTCAATTCAGGACAAGAAATTGGGGTGTTCGAACTGGATAAGGATTTGATAATTTCAAAAACTAATCAAAGAGAGGTTATGGCTGGACAAGTATATAAGGATAAGGCTACATTGATAGAGGCGATGGAGCATTATGTTATATCTCAAAGGTTTCAATTCCGGGTTGACAGGTCTAATTCTGTTAGGTTTGAGTGTATTTTAATATTCTTTATTTTTATCATATTTTGTATTTATGGTTGGAGTTGTAAGTTAGATGTTGATGTGTTTATGCATATTTGTAAGACAATTGATCTTCACTGATGTGGTTAACTATTTTTTTATGGTCTTTAAATACATGTATTCTTGTGTATTTTAATTGTATAAACTTATTACAGTGGCTCTCATTGTTTTCCTCTTTGGTTTACTAGTTGTATAAAAATGTATGCATATAACTATAAGTGTATTCAGTTGTATTATTTGCACAAATAACTATAGTCGTATTTGTATTCATGTGTATATGAGTGATTTTTTTGTAAGCATTTATGCTAATCATATGTATAATGATAAATTCTTTGCAGCTATGCATTATTATGTATGTCAGAAGATTGTGAATGGGGGTTTAAGGCTTCGAGCATTAACAAATCAGAACTATTCAAAGTGAGAGAATTCATTGATAAGCATACATGTCCGTTGAAGGACAAGGTGTATGAGCAGCGACAGGCAAGTAACAGCCTTATAGGTGGTATGATTAGGCCCAAGCTTACTAATCATAAGAGGAAATACACCCCAAAGGATATAATTGATGATGTGAAATCAAATTTAGGTGTAGATGTTAGCTACATGTTGGCGTGGCGGGCTAAAGAAAAGGCAATAAATTTTTTGAGAGGTGAACCGGCTGATTCATACAAAAAATTACCAGGATACTTATATACAATAGATAAGACATATCCAGGTTCACACATTAGAATGGTAAAATTGCCCAAAAATGAGTTCATGATTGTGTATATATCTTTGTACGCCTTTATAAAGGGGTTTGATCATTGTAGACCCATTATGGTTTTGGATAGAAGTCACCTAAAATCTTACTACACCGATACATTCGTCTCGGCCAGCACGTTGGATGGTGCAGGTGAGTACGTGAATTATAATAAATTTTGTTTATATTATAAAGATTGAAATACATATTTTAAAAATATGTATGCAATTGTCTTTACAGGTCATATATTGCCACTAGCATATGGTGTTATTGATTCAAAGAACGATGTTGCTTGGACGTGGTTCTTTGAGCAATTCAAGATAGCATACGGTGACAAGGAAAACATGTGCATCGTTTCAGATAGAAATAAGAGTATCATTAAATCTGTATCGATAGTGTATCCAGATATACCGCATTTTGCCTGTATATGGCATCTATGGAACAACGTATATAAGGGATTCAAAAAGATCCATGCAAAGTTGAGCGAGATATACTTCTTGATGGCAAAAGCATACACACAAACTGAATTTGACAGTCTGATGGAGAAGGTGGAGAAGGTAGATATTAGGGTGAAAGAATACTTGGAGTTAGCTGGATACGAAAAGTGGGCTAGGTTGTATGCACCTGTTAACAGGGGATGGACCATGACGTCTAATATTGCTGAGTCAATCAATGTCGCACTAGTGTCAGTAAGAGAATTGCCAATATACGACTTCCTCGAAGAAGTTAGGAAGTTGTTTGGACATTGGAATTGCAGTAACTGCAAAGAAGCTACATAGACTTACACAATGCTTGGAAAAAATATCAGGAGATGCTGACTTTGAATGAGGCAATGTCTATACGCATGACTGTAAGTTTTATTTTAATGTAATTGTATCATATATTTAGTTCTTTCTTTAGATAGCTTAACTTTTTCTGAAATAATTTATACCTTTTTTAGATAGATGTATTTAGTTGTATTATCATGCAAAGTCCTATAATGTTTTTGTTTCTTTTCAGCTGCCTAAAGTTAACCAAATTTTAGATGTATAATAATGTATTCATAAGATAAGACGTAATTATAGTTTATAGCTTGCCGGTCTACATAAATGATGTATTCTTCTGTATTCAAACATTTCAGTTGTATTTAACTGAATAATTTTGCATTATACATACAAAAATTCATTTGTTTAACTGAAATAATTATGCATTATGCATATATGATGCATTATTTAACTTAATAATTCTGCATTATACATACATAAATATGTTTGTTTTCAATACATATTTGATTTAATTCATACTGCTGTATATTTAATACGTCTATTATATGGTATATAAATGAATTTTTTTGTTTATATGTGCTCAAAACTTATAGGTCTATGTTTAAATGTAGGTGGTACCATCGACTGAATACTTACATACGGTTACTGATGGAGGGAGGAATTACACCATCTGCCTGTTAGAGAGAAAATGCGTTTGCGGGAGGTTCCAAGTTGATGAGTTACCATGCCTACATGCTTGGGCTGTATTGAAGAGCAAATTTCTAATGCCAGAAGATTATTGCTCTAACTATTATAAACCAAATTCTGTTGTAATGACATACGATGTGCCTGTGTACCCACTGCCTGTGACGACCCGGCCGGTCGTCTTAAGAATTAACACCCCGATCCCCTATTAACTGCTTTCTCCGAGTTTATTTCTGCTATTTTGATTTGCCAGGACATTCGTTTTTGAGATTCGGGAAGTTTTGGGGCACTTAGTCCCTAAATGAGAGCTTAAGTGTTGGAAAGTTGACCGTAGTCGGAACAATATGAAGATGGCCTAGGAATGGAAATCTGATGGTTCCGCTAGCTCCGTTAGGTGATTTCGGGCTTAGGGGCGTGATCGAATTGTGTTTTGGAGGTCCGTAGCTAATTTAGGCTTGAAATGCCGAAAGTTGAATTTTTGAAGTTTCCGGTCCGATAGTGAGATTTTGATCCGAGGATCGGAATGGAATTCCGGAAGTTAGAGTAGCTCCGTACTGTTAAATGTGATGTGTGTGCAAAATTTCAGGTCATTTGGACGAGGTTTGGTAGACTTTCTAATCGAAAGCGTGTTTTTAGAGTTTTTGGAATTTTTAGGCTTGAATCTGATGAAAAATAGGTATTTTGATGTTATTTTGAGCGTTTCGATGGTTGGAACAAGTTTGAATGATGTTTTAGGATTGGTTGGCAGGTTTGGTTGAGGTCCCGAGGGCCTCGGGTGTGTTCCGGATGCTCAACGGACCATTCTTGGACTTGGAAAGATTGCAGATTTTCTGCTATTGTGTTGCAGAGAAAACCTTCATCGCGTTCACAAGGGGGTCTCGCGTTCGCGTAGAGCATCTAGGTGAAGCATCTGAAATGTGCTTCGCGTTCGCGAAGGTAAGGACCCGTTGGTCTTTGCGTTCGCGACATGGTCCTCGCGTTCGCGTAGGGTTTGCCCGTGTAAGCTACGTGTTCGCGAAAGAGGAATTTGGCCAGCAGGACTTTTGTGCATCGCATTCGCGATAGTAGCCTCACGTTAGCGAAGAAGGAATTATCTGGGCAGATATAAGATTTCAAAATCGGGGGTTTAGCCATTTTTATCAAAATTTAAGCTTGGGAGCTCGGATTTGAGCGAGATTGTGAGGGATTTTCAGAGATATCGATTGAGTAACGATTCTAGACTCCTTTTTTCTTGTAACCCAATAATCTAAACATTAATTCATCCTTTAATTTCGAAATTTATATGAAAATTGGAGAAACGTTCTTAGACCAAGAAATTGAGTTTTGCTTGGGTATTTGACATCGGATTTGGATAATTTTGGTATGGTTAGACTCGTGAGAGTTTGAGGATTCTGAAACTATAAATTTTATCCGATTCCGGGACATGGTCCAGAGGGGCATTTTGGTCATTTTACATAATTTTGCGTATTAGCTTAGACTTTAATTGTAGAATCAGTTACTTGAAGTGTTAGTTACATTATGAAATTGAATTGAATAGATTTGGGCCATTTGGAGTTGAGTACTCGTGGCAAGAACATGATTTCGGATTGATTTTTGAGCGGGTTCGAGGTAAGTGGCTTGTCTAACCTTATGTGGGGGACCTTCCCCTTAGGATTGGTATATTTGGTAATTAAAATGCCTTGTACATGAGGTGACGAGTGCGTACTTGTGCTAATTATTGGAAATCCAGTTTTCTTTAAGTAATTATTAGCATGTTTCCTTTACTGTTTCTATTACTTGCACTATTAAACATGTTGTTAGCTTAGGAAAGCATGTCTAAGTGACTCAATTGCTCTATTTGTTCAACCTGCCTTACTTGAATTCCGTGCAGCATGCTAGGCTAGAATCAGTTGTTGCCTTCATATGAAATATTGCCATTTCTGTATATTTTCCTGTTGCTGCTGTGTATTTATTTTGGGACTACGGATGTGAGATTCTGGTAGCTCCCCCTTATCTATTTATCTTGGGACTATGGATGTGGGATTCCGGTAGCTCCCCTTTGTTTGTTTATTTTGAGACTACGGATATAGAATTTCGGTAGATCCCCCTGCACAGTTATATGGAACTACGGGAATGCACCCGGTAGATTCTCCCAGTACTGGGTATTTATATTTGGGACTATGGAACGGAATTCCGGTAGATCCCCGCGCACTATGAGTTGGACTACGAGACGGGATCCTGGGAGATCCATCGGATATGTACATATGGGACTACAGGATCCTGGGAGATCCCCGATTGTTATGATTGGTGTTGAACTATATTTCCTTTCCGTGTTTACCTTGTTTCTGTATAGTTGTTTCTATCTCGTACATCTTGTGTTATTTCACTGTTGTACTTATTTATACTGTTTTGTTCTATACTGTTGACCTTATTATTTTATTTAACCTCAGTAGGGTCCTGACCTTCCTCGTCACTACCCAATCGAGGTTAGGCTTGACACTTACTGAGTACCGAGTACCGCTGTGGTGTACTCATGCCTCTTCTGCACATATTTTTTATGTGCAGATCCAGGTACCGCTACTCAGGCCTATCATCCTTGAGGAGGCGACTGCTCTAGAGACTTTGAGGTACATCTGCCGCGCCCGCAGACCGAGAAGTCCCTTTCTATTCCTGCTTTTAGTATTTAGCCCTTTTGTATTTTTTTCTGTTCTTATTAAACATTCCGGAGTTAGAGCTATATAGTATTGATCTTAGCTTGTGATTCGTGGATTTTCGGGTCTTGAATTTATGCATTGGTATTGGGAGCTAAACACGGTGTATGCTGAGTGGCACATTTAAACACTATTATTACTTTATTCCTGTTTTAAATTGTTTTACTTCCGCAAATTTTGGTTTTTCTTCCGCAATTTAGGCTTACCTAATTGTAGAGAACAGATGCCGTCACGATAGTTCACGGAGGGCGAACTGGGGTCGTGACACTACCGGACAGAAATGAATGGAATATACCAGCACATGTTGCAGAGGAGGTTGTATTACCACCCAAATGGAAAAGACCTCCTGGAAGGCCAAAGAAGGAGCGCGATAATTCTTTCAGTGAATTGCTGCAGCCGAAAAATCAACATTTATGTAGCATATGTGGGCAGGGAGGACATAATAAGCGAACGTGTAGAAATGCTACATGTAGGATTTAGTTAACACTCTGACATGTAGTAGTGCTCCAACGATTTGTCATTACTTCTGATGACATTGTGAAATAATATATTTTGAACCTTTAAATAAATAGATTTTGGATATAGTTAGTTGTAGTAATGTGTTGAATACATTCGAATACAACCTTTCAACAGGTACTTAGACAATCTAATATAGACAGTGGTTGAGTTGTATATACATAACCAACCACAATACTTCTGAATACAACTATATAACAATTTCAATAAATACATATACAATCTGCTGAATATATAATTATAGCAATTGTATTATTCAGTTTCTGATTTGGATATACACTACACACGTGAGGAGCTGATTACATACTAATATACAATGTTGAATACATACAAAAATACAAATTGTCTTATACATTGTGTCTGCCTTGACTATACAAATCAAACCAAATGAATACAATTACTTATAGATTTGTATAAGTATGAATATAACCTGCTTAAGTAAAATAAATACATCAAGTTGAGTACATACGTATATATAATATGAAAAGGTCAGTCTATTAAGGTAAAAAAAACAGTGAAAGAACTATTTGAATACATCAAAATAAATCTAAAATGCATTATGCAACATACAATTCAATAAAAGTCAATTTGCATACATCAGAATACATATACATATTTGTATCATTGATTTATGTAAGTACAAAAATACATTGAATATCCTTTTTGAATAAATTTAAATACATGTACATGTATTTATATACATAAAAAACAGAGAAGTCAACAGGTTTATACATATAAATACAGATGAATACATCAACAATACAGATGAATACATCAGAAATTACCTTTTCTTCCAGTGAATCCGAGCTTTTACTTGCTTCAACCTCCTTCCCCTTGACAGATGAAGCTTCAGAAATATGTTTTTTCCTCTTTTCCGCAATGGGAAGTCTTGTTTCCTTCAATGATTTCTCAACTTGGGTTTCTTTGAACTTGTCATGGCGAGATTTTGTTCTCTTCTCCAATGCCATATTTTTGGCTAAACTTGCATCCAATTCCCTTTGAATGATTTGCAAGGAGAAAGAGGGCCCATCGAAAGTGAGAATTTTAGTGGTTATACATCTGATAATCAACTTGCGGGGTGTTTAATCAGACATTGTGAGAATACGCTTGGATACTGTTGATTAGAGAAAACTTGGTGAGTATAGATGTTGAGAATAAACAAAAATAGCGAAAATTAAAAAATTTAAATACTTACCACACTAATTATAGAAACAAATGATAACAATCGAGAGAAAATTAGGGTTTATGCCGAGATTGGGGAAGAAGGAAGCGGTGTGGGTGAGAGGTTTCTCTGGTTTTGGGCGAGTTTACAGAGAATGGGAAAGAGAATAGAGTGTATCAAAATAAGAGAGAGAAAGAACGTGTATTGAAAAGTTTCAATGAAATACGGTAATTATGAGAGCAAAATCTGAAAAGGGAGAGAGAAAAATAAAAAACAATGTGTTTAGTGGCTTAAGTGTAGGAGATAATCAAAATTAGAAATTTTGCTATAAACCATAAAAGGTATCTATAGAATATAATTTATTTAAATGGTATTTATTTAATATAAATAAGGTGTTAACCTTTGCTATAGAATGTAAATATTTCTATATAATTTTCTTTTTCATTTGCTTGAATAGCAGTATTTTGGACTGAAGTTCATTGGGAATGGACTTGAAAGCCATTGAAAACTGGTTATATTAATAAGCTCGCTTTGAAATAAAGAAAAGAGAGTATAATTAACCTAAATAGTCATTCATCCAACTGCCTAGATTAACAATAGTCGAAAATATATAATATTTATATATAATCGATATATAATATGAATTTAATCAGTATATAATTTATGTATATTGACTAAAAAAAGTAAACAGTAAATCTGACCACCTGTTTATGTAAATATCCAAATGCCAATAGCAATCTTATTTTGATGCACGGCACTTTGGTTATTTTTCTACTGTATGCATTTTCTCTAACGGATTTGATAAAAATATTAAAGAACCATATCTGGGTCGTTATAGTACTTTGTTCACGCACAAAAACAAGTGACAAAGTTGAAATACGAGGATCGAAGGATTTAATTTTTAGCCTGAATTCGGAAATTCGTCCGCTTAATAATTATAGACTGCAAAAAAGTAGCATGAATAATAATTTTCTTAATGAATACAATTTAAAAATATTTTAATAATTAACAAAAATCTTTAATTCCTCAAAGAGGGACAATCGATTAAATAACAGAACTCGAAGTTTGTGGGCTTTACTAATGGTAATGGTGAAACTGAAGATAATTATCGGAGGTAGGAATGTCACCAGGTAGCCATTCTAGAGGGCTGCTATGTAGAAATTAGTAAGTATATCCTGAATTTCAGATTTTTAGTTCAAATTTTCAGGATACAAAGTTCTGAAGTTAAATTTTTTAGTTAAAATCTTCAAAACAAAATAAGTACTGGCTAATCTCTAAATAACAGCCGTAAAAATGGCTATTTGTATACTCCCCCCCCCCCCCCCCCCACAATCGGAGCAAGCTTGGTGCGTTAAATGTCGGGCTTTTTTCAATTTTAGCCCGTGTCAGAAACTATTTACATTTGGTATCCGAAAAAGTATATAAAATTTGTATAATTTTTGTATATACATACATAATGTGTGTATATATATATATATATATATATATATATATATATATATATATATATATATATATATATATATATATATATATATTTGACTATTATTTTGAGAACGACTATAACAATATCATTTTCCCTTAAATGTCCAAGGTCCAAACACCATTCTCTTGTGGCCCATTTTTCCCACTTTTGCCTCCCAATGGCAACCGAAAGATGGTTGTAAATGGAACTATGAAGAGCAACACTCTTTTGGTCCGTAGACGGTTTTGGTGAATTGTGTGTGACATCTGTCGCACCTCCTTTTTCCGCGCCCGCGAGGGTGAAAGGGAGTTTTCTCCAATTAAAGGACAGTCGAAACGAGATTTGTTTGTTTGTTTCAGAGTCGCCACTTGGGAATTTTAAGGCGTCCCAAGTCACCAATTTTTATCCCTGAATCGAGGAGAATATGACTATGTCTATTTAACAGTCTGCGCACCAGAAATCCGGATAAGGAATTCTGTTAACCCGGGAGAAGGTGTTAGGCATTCCCGAGTTCCGTGGTTCTAGCACGGTCGCTCAACTGTTATATTCGGCTTGATTATTTTGATTTGTTAAATACATTTTTATTGCATGATTTTATTGTTACCGCTTCTATTTAGATTTAAAGACCCTTCTTTGAATCGAATCACGCGTACGTATATTCGTGTTATAAATTATATTTTAAAACATGCGGAGTTGTGTCACGCGCACGTGTACACAATAATATAGATAATATTTTTATTAAAATAATTATTTTCGAAATTATGCTTTAAATAAAATCAAGAACATTCGCCCTTTTGGTATAATTAAGTAGTGAACCTCACATCTCGGGTTTTTATGAAATTAATAATGATATTCTCCGAGAAATCCCTTTTATTAAATATTCGATCGAAGTTGCGCGAACGCATAATCCGAATTGCCTTTAGAAATATAATTAGGTTACGCGAACGTATCCCTAATCACAAAAATATTCTTGATGGTAGTATAAATTTGTTTACAAATTGTTTATTATATCCACGTATTTTTATGTGAACATCATGAGAAATAAATATTCTTCTAGTCTCTAAATTCCTTAAAAAGAATTTACAATTTATTGGACGTTGATCGCAATTTATATTTTTTCGCGTATGAATTATATTCCTCAAACCATTCGAATTTGAGGAGTAAAAATAAACAACGTGTGATTAATACTACCATTTAGTGAATACAATATTTGCCTACCCAAATAAACAACGTGCAAATTACGTATAAAAATTGGGAAAGAATGGATGTAAGAAAGGAAGTGATATTTTTGAAGAATTTTCATTATTCTATTTGTAGCAAACGCTATTTACACATTTTTGACTTAAAATGTTAATCACCTTCTACATTACTTGTTTTTAATCCAAAGTTATAATCGTTTGGTTAAGTTGTTTATGATGGTAGATAGGCATCAAGTTGATAAAAAAATTATTATACAAATCGGTTCAATAAAATTGCATTACATGCAACATAGTTGTACGTCTGAACCGTTCATAACATTCTAACATCGTAACGAGCTATATCAACTCACCTTCCACATATGATTATATATATACTCATCATCATGCCATATATGAACATACAACTTATATCAATCTAAACCAAAATCAGATTTTTTACAAGATATACTAATAATGTAATTTCTTGATACTTCCATTCTACTTTACATTTAGCTAACAATATTACGGGATGTAATTAATGGCCCATTTTATGTCATGTTCCCTACCTTGATAATTCAATCATGACTTCACTTAATGAAAATTCCGAAATAGGTGATATTATTACAACACTTATACGAACTTTAAGAGGTAACAATTATCTTATATTCATCACGACAAACGTACTACTATATTAATCAACTGAAACAAAACCAAATTTTAAACTAATGAACTTGAACGAATGGAAAACAGAATTATAATTCCCGAACTTCATTAATATGTCATGTTGAAGCTTTTCATGACATGAATTTACAGATATGTACCTGATATTGGAAGCAAGAAAATGAAGATGAGAATCAGCGGCAGTAATAACAGTACAACAGCAACAACTGCCCAGCAACAGTAACAACCCAGTACCAGACCGGTGGAGTAGTAATCCAAAAAAAAAACAAAAGCTTTAAGCTTTAAATGAAACAACAACCATTAATACTAATTTCAAACAAAGAAAGAAAGCAGAAGATTTTTAGTTTTTATTTTTATTTTGAAAGCTTAAATATTTTTCGGAATTTTTCTCTCTTAAATGTTCAGCCCTTTTTTCTCTCTTCTATTCTCTGTCCGTTTTTTTCTCTCTATTTGTATGTGTATTTTTTCTTATTCCTGTCTTGAAACTTGTGTTCAAGACTTCATATATATAACACATCCCACAACCTTTCAATTAATTAAAATCCATACTTTTTCTCTACCCAACCCATTATCTTCTCACTCATCCCCATTACATTAAATAAACATATCACACCACCCCATTATATTTTGTCCCCCATGCTTCATTTAAAATAATACAAGATTCCCCCCCCCCACTATATTTTGTCTTGTCCCCCCTTTATATTAAACAATTATATCACAACCCACCCCATTTCATTTTGTCCCCCATGCTTCAAATAAACAATTACAAAATGTACAATTCCTAAACTACCCCCTCCGACCTTACTGAAATTACCAAACTACCCCTGAACGTACTACAAATTTACCAAACTACCCATCAGCTATAACACATCAATTAATCAAACTTAACCAAAATATAGACAATATGATCAATTTCTAACAATGTTCAAACAACAATATGAACACGGATGAACATCATAACAACAATATCACATGAACACGATTTTAACAATATTTCAACAACAAATCACATGAACACAAATTGAACAACAAAGAACAACTAAAATTTGATTGAACAATATTTTAGCAACAAACCTATTTTCGGATTTAAACAACAACAACAATCAAACAAGTATATTTAGATTAAATTCAATAATATTGAACTTAAAATCAACCATAACAACATTACAACCAACAATTCCTATATCAAACTTAAACAAGATTATGAGACAAATTCACGAAATAATCATAAATGATAAACAAGAAATCAAACTATACAAAATTCGGATTCAAGATCATCCAAACAAAGTATGAACATGAATGAATCTATTTTAACACAACAAACATGACGGATTAAACGATTAAATCAATATATTTCCTTTAACACAACTAAATTCTTTTTAGACAAATAACAAGATCGACGAATAAACAATTATGAACTTAAGCTTGAACTTAACAATATTAACAATTTCTAACAATACATAAACTCATGAAACAAATTGAAGAAATAGTTAATTAAATTTCAATTTGAATCTAACAAACATCAAACTAACAAATATTTACTAAAACAATTATACAAACATGAAATGAATATGAAAACAACTAATTAAACTTCTATTTTGAAATCTGAAAATTAATTTAACAAAACAACATGAACACACTAGAAAATTATTTCAACAATGAATCAACGAACAAGACAAGGATTAAATCATTTAACGATTTTGGATCCGGAAAATATCAAACAAAAATATGAACAAAAATAAAACTTAGAACAACTAACCGGAGATGAATCAACGAAGAACTTTGATTGTAAACAAATCTGTCTGAGCCTCGACTAAAGCTCGAACAAATGACGACGAAGACGAAGAGAAGATGAAGCAGACCGTAGCTACTGCCGCGACGAGCAGCAGCAGCAGTCCGTCCAACACCTGCTGCGACGAGCAGCAGCAGCACGACGTCGAGACAGCAGCAGCGGCGGTGACAGGCAGCAGCAGCGGCGGCGACAGGCAGCAGCACAGCGCGGACAGCCATGGACGACGACATGGTCGACGTCGAAGCTCGTCCATGGCTGTGTTCGTTTGGTTGTTTGGTTGAGACAGAAGCAGCAGCGACGGGGCTTCGAACAACAGAAGGAACAAACAACGGGCTGGTCGACGCACAAGCAGAAAGCAACTGGTGGCGACGACGGACTGTTTTGCCGGAGAAGATGAAGCTCGACCAAACGACGACGAACTAGAGCAACAATGGTGGACGAAGAAGATGAAGTGCTTGGGCAGCAGCTGTTTGGACGATGAGGGTGTGTCGAAGAAGAAGGTAAAGGGCAGCCATGGATGCTTGGTTGGAGCTTTGGAGGAAGAAGAAGAAGATAGGAGAGGGGGGGGGGCGAATGGTTTAGATTTTAGGGTTTTCTTCTTTTAGTTTTTGTTTTGTTTTGTAAAATGTAAGACAAAAAGGGTTTGGGTCTTTTGGGTTATGGACTGGGTCGACCCAGTTCGAAATGGACTGGGTCGTAGGGAAGATTGGGCCATTTTTTGGGCCTATGGCTTGAAATCGAAGAAGAGACCCAATTCCGACTTTCTTTATATTTTCGCTCTTTTTTCTTCTTTTATTTCTCTAAAACTAAATTATAAAAATACTTAAACTATTATTAAGAATTAAATTAAGTTATAAAAGTGCAAATTAACTCCCAATAACAATTAACGCATAATTAAGTAATAATTAAGCATAAAATTGTATATTTGGACATTAAATGCTAAAAATGCAAACGATGCCTATTTTTGTAATTTTTAATTTTTTGTAAACAAATTTAATTAGTAACAATTATATAATTAAATCCTACATGCAAATGCGACATATTTTTGTATTTTTTTATTAATTTAACAAATAAACAAACACAGACAAATACAAATAATTATCCAAAATATCACAAAATCTCACAAAATTTCACACCAAGGAAAATCATTTTATTTTGAATTTTTTGGGAGTAATTCTCATATAGGGCAAAAATCACGTGCTTACAGCTGCCCCTCTTTGCCCGAAGACACGAAGGGTTTTCGTGCAAAGATAAAGCGAGCGATTTTTGCCCATCCGAGTACTCCGTGTGAAGCATTTTTTTGAAAAAGATTTGACCGAACCTTTGCTTCAAAGGTTTCCTACATATCCTGGGCTAAACAGGAATCAGGTCAATGTAGTTCGGGAAATTTTGGTAGCTGGGACTACCGTTGGACTGCAATGTTACTGTTGTTGCATGCTATTACTACTGCTTACCGATCTCCTTGTTACACCGTGCTTAAAAGAAAACAAGAAGCTAAGCTATACTGCAATTTTTCTTGTTGCCTTGCTTTCTTGTCTGCTTGCATTTTTTCCGGTGCTTTTCTTCTTTTTGACACATGCACTTGAGTTTGTGCTGTGACCTCTTGTTGCAACCTTCTGTTTCCCGGTGCCGGGGAATTTTATTGTTTCCTGCTGGGGATTCCTATTGTAACCCTCTGTTTTATTGTCCTTTGACTTGATCTTGAAATGTATGCCTCTGTTATCTGGGCGGGCTCCCAACTTCAATACTTGAAAATTAAAGACTTGAAATGTATGCCTCTGTTATCTGGGCGGGCTCCCAAGTTCAATGCTTGAAATGTAAAGACTGCAATGTATGCCTCTATTGTCTGGGCGGGCTCCCAACTTCAACGCTTGAAATATAAAGACTGAAATGTATGCCTCTGTTATCTGGGCGGGCTCCCAACTTCAATGCTTGAAATGTAAAGACTGAAATGTATGCCTCTGTTCTATGGGCGGGCTCCCAACTTCAACAACTGAAATGTAAAGACTGAAATGTATGCCTCTGTTATCTGGGCGGGCTCCCCACATCAACAACAACTTTTAAAAATAAGCACCATTCCTCTCTTCAGGCGGGCTCCTGACTTCAACAACAACTTTGAAAATATTCGCCATTCCTCTCTTCAGGCGGGATCCTGACTTCAACCAATACATCGCCATTCCTTTCTTTAGGTTGGCAAGATTTCAACAAAAAACGCCTTTCCTCTCTTCAGGCGGGCTCCTGACTTCAACAACAACTTTGAAAATAATCGCCATTCCTCTCTTCAGGCGGGCTCCTGACTTCAACCAATACATCGCCATTCCTTTCTTTAGGTTGGCAAGTTTTCAACAACTTTTAAAAACGCCTTTCCTCTCTTCAGGCGGGCTCCTGACTTCAACAACAACTTTGAAAATAATCGTCATTCCTCTCTTCATGCGGGCTCCTGACTTCAACCAATACATCGCCATTCCTTTCTTTAGGTTGGCAAGATTTCAACAACTTTTAAAAATGCCTTTCCTCTCTTCAGGCGGGCTCCTGACTTCAACAACAACTTTGAAAATAATCGCCATTCCTCTCTTCAGGCGGGCTCCTGACTTCAAACAATACATCGCCATTCCTTTCTTTAGGTTGGCAAGATTTCAACAACTTTTAAAAATGCCTTTCCTCTCTTCAGGCGGGCTCCTGACAACAACTTTGAAAATAATCGCCATTCCTCTCTTCAGGCGGGCTCCTGACTTCAAACCATACATCGCCATTCCTTTCTTTAGGTTGGCAAGATTTCAACAACTTTTTTTAAAAATGCCTTTCCTCTCTTCAGGCGGGCTCCTGACAACAACTTTGAAAATAATCGCCATTCCTCTCTTCAGGCGGGCTCCTGACTTCAAACAATACATCGCCATTCTATTCTTCAGGGGGCTCCTGATTTCAACCAATAAATCGCCATTCTATTCTTCAGGGGGCTCCTGACTTCAACCATTTTTTTTTCAATTCAAACTTTTTTTTAATTAGTATCCTAGGAGAAAATTCATCAGACTAGGATTTGATATCTTATCTTAGGAGAAAGATTCATCTGACTAAGATTTTATCTTGGGAGAAAAATTTCATCAGACCAAGATTTTGACTCTAGGAGATAAATCGTCAGACTAGGTCCATTTGTTGTGATCTTAGGAGAAAGATTCATCCGACTAAGATTTTATCTTGGGAGAACAATTTCATCAGACCAAGATTTTGACTCTAGGAGATAAATCATCAGACTAGGTCCATTTTGTTGTGATCTTAGGAGAAAGATTCATCCGACTAAGATTTTATCTTGGGAGAAAAATTTCATCAGACCAAGATTTTGACTCTAGGAGATAAATCGTCAGACTAGGTCCATTTGTTGTGATCTTAGGAGAAAGATTCATCCGACTAAGATTTTATCTTGGGAGAACAATTTCATCAGACCAAGATTTTGACTCTAGGAGATAAATCGTCAGACTAGGTCCATTTTGTTGTGATCTTAGGAGAAAGATTCATCCGACTAAGATTTTATCTTGGGAGAAAAATTTCATCAGACCAAGATTTTGACTCTAGGAGATAAATCGTCAGACTAGGTCCATTTTGTTGTGATCTTAGGAGAAAGATTCATCCGACTAAGATTTTATCTTGGGAGAAAAATTTCATCAGACCAAGATTTTGACTCTAGGAGATAAATCGTCAGACTAGGTCCATTTTGTTGTGATCTTAGGAGAAAGATTCATCCGACTAAGATTTTATCTTGGGAGAAAAATTTCATCAGACCAAGATTTTGACTCTAGGAGATAAATCGTCAGACTAGGTCCATTTTGTTGTGATCTTAGGAGAAAGATTCATCCGACTAAGATTTTATTTTGGGAGAAAAATTTCATTAGACCAAGATTTTGACTCTAGGAGATAAATCGTCAGACTAGGTCCATTTTGTTGTGATCTTAGGAGAAAGATTCATCCGATTAAGATTTGATATCTTATCTTGGGAGAAAAATTTCATCGGACCAAGATTGTATCGGGAGGTAAATTCATCAGACTAGGACTTTTTATCCTAGGAGAAAAATGTAAAGATCAATGATTTGAGAAACTTACCTTCGTAATTTCTTCTTTTCTTTTCTCCTTCCTTTGCACTGCTTTGTTCTTACTTGCTGGGGATAATACCACTGTGGGAGTCTCCTTTCTTCCCCTCCTTCAAATTTGTTTTTGGTTTTTTTTTTCAACACTGCTGGGGATAAAAGTGTTATCTTCTTGGGATAACGTCGTTGAGGATAACGTTGCTGGGGAATTTTATCCCTTCAAATCGATGCTTCATTCTTCTGGAAGCTCCTAGGGATGATAATGGCTTTTGTTTTTCTGAGCACAAATGTCATCCCTTTGTTCTGTCTGCTGGGGATCAATTTCCTCCATTGGAAACTTATTATGTTGGGGGCAACCCTGGTTCAAAGACCACTTCCTTGGTGCTATTTTTATTCTTCCCCAAATGGGTACCTGATTTTCCAGAAAATTTTCTAACTGAAAAGAAAATTTTCTGCCCCAGTTTGACAATCTTTCTTGTGGCATGCATTTCCGACATCAATGCCATTTCCTTTACCTGTTTTAACTCAAAAAAAATATTGTTAGCTTAAAGCGTGGTAGTTGGTTGTGATACTCCACTAGGATGGCTTTTCCCTTTCTCCTTCCTTGCTCTGCATTCCACAAGGGACGATATTATTTGTTGGGGATAATCCTTTTCTGCTGGGGATATCCCTCTTGACACTCGTTGATCTTTTTGTCAATTCCCTTTTGCTGGGGATATCTTTTTTGACACTGGCCTCGCGCTTGTTCCTTCCTGACTATATCACTTGGATGTACTAGTCAGATCTTATCTTGGAAAGCTGATGGTCTACTTTGAAGTCATTTCCCACTGGTCTTGACCAAACAGACTCTACTGGGGAAATTGCTATGAAAGGAAAAGATAAAAGGGAACAGAATAAAAGACAAAGGAAAAAATGACTCTTTAACAAAAGAAACTATAAATAAAAACCTATCAAATGAAAACACTGACTCTAATGGTCATGACATGCATATGTGGCCTATCCTTCGTCATCAATCGTCTTTCAAGGTCTTCCCTTGACTATTCCCCATCTGATTCCCAATCTTATTCGACTTGTAGTGCCCGAAGGGTTTTCACTATCAAGCCTCTCTCATTTTGGGTTTTTCTCTCAGCTTTCATCGCCTTATGGTGTCCGTGAAGATTTTCACCGATAAGACTCTCTCATTTATATCACTTTCCAGCTGGGGATTTGGAGTGTTGCCGGTATGACTCTCTCTGCTGGAGATTAGAGTCCTTTCTGCTGTGGAACAGAATGTTATGTTCGCCGGTAAGACTCTCATTTGTCTGACTTGGCATCTTTTGAAGACTGGTCAGAAGGTCTTTCTTTGGACCGTAATGTGGGTTTTGGATAGGGCTAGAAAAAAAAGGGTATTAAAGGCTCAAAAATGCATTAATTCTGGGTTATTAGTTACAACTTTCGGAACTAGATTTATTTACCACAAACGCAACTTTTGCCCCAGTTTCTTGCTTGGGGATATTTTACTTGATTGATTTTTTATTATTATTTATTACACCATGCATACCATGCACACTATGCACACTATGCACCCTATGACCGAGCCGTGAAGCGCCTACGTATCCTCTTTGAGGAATCAGGTCAAACGTAGTTCCCAACTCCTCTTTGTCATTTGACTTTCTCTTTTCTTTTATTTGTTATCATTTTTCTCTTCTTCTTTTTCGTTTTTTATTTTTATTTTTTCTTTACCTTCCAGGCTCGTATTTCCTAGTCGTTGCTATTGATTCCGAACGAGGGGTATGAAAGAAAATAAATAAGGCTCAAAAGGGGTAACGAAGGATAAAGTGTTTAGGTAGCAGAACAAAATGCCTTCGTCATTCCAGTCTTTAAAACATGCCAAGTGCAAACAACATAATTGATCATAGATTTATAGTCTCTTCCGATGGTGCTGGACTTGAACATTGTGTTAAACACTTGCTTTTTCATTTGTAATTTCTAAAGCACTACTGGGCGACACTCTCACTCTCATGAACGACCCTCATGCCAATTTGGCGAATCTTGCATTTAACGGTTTTCTTTATGTTTTACTTGCCCTAGTTCCACATGACTCGGGCTTCAAATAATCTCAAACCGTTCTTATTTCCTTTAAATGCTCAGATTTCCTTTCCGGGGTTTTATGATTAACTTTAAAGACTAGGCCCAAACTGTGTGCGCATGTCATATTACTAGAATCGGCGCTGAACAAAATGATAAAAGGATCAAACAAAAAGATGACTGGAAACAATAAAAGACCGGCTTTTGTATTAGACTACCGGCGAAATGGTTTGAATAATAAAACAAACAAAACAACCAGAATAAAATCTTAACACAACCTCAACGAGACTTAAACAAACTGATACGACAAAAATGGAAAGATAAGAAGGTTTGACACAAGACAATATTCGGATTACAACCCTCAGAATAATCCGGATAACAGAAATGACAACAAAATAAACCACCAACAGCTTCTCTCTTGCTAACCAAGGAACGGAGCGTCCTCCCATTTTATCAAAATTGGCATCTTAGCCACTAAGCTTTGCATTAGTATTGCCAAGACCATTATCAGCTTCCATATCATCAACCTCCGTCAACAAGTTCTCGATAGGGTTCGAGTGCTCCATGTCACTGTTATCGATCACAATCCGCCCTTCTTGGATCATTTTCTCTACTTCCTTTTTCAAATTACGACAACTCTCAATGTTGTGCCCTATGACATTGGAGTGGTACGCGCATCGCGCTGCCGAATCAAAGTTTCTTGCATGTGGATCTGGAGTATATGTGGGAAGCGGCTCAATCAAGCCAGCATGCTTTAGCCTTTCAAACAGACTTGCATAAGATACTCTGATAGGGGTGAGAGCCTTTCCTCGTTTCAGCAACCTTTCATTCCTAAATGCTTGATTGGGCCGGAAACCTGATCCAGGGGGCTTCCGGTAGGCTTGTGAGGGTGGATAGGCCTTCTGTGGAGCTGGGTATTTGGAAAGTGAAGCCCGTCTTTGGGAATCTCGTGGAGAGAAGTAGCATTGGGGAGGGGAGTAGCGTGGACGAGTGATGGAGCTACTCGGGTAGCTAGGAAAGCTGTCATAAGTGGGTTGGGATGGAGAGTATGGGGGATGGGTAATGCCAGAGTTTGAAAAGCTTGGCGGTGGTGGGGGTGGTGCTTTCCCAGTTATCCATGCCTGATACATGTCTGCCACATGTTGTCTCAGCATTTTCACTTCTTCTACCAACCCGTTGTTCTGTTCGACCAATTGTTGTCGGTCATCAGTACCGACCCACCCTGTTCTGAGGTTCTGTGTCATTTGCTTTGCAGGGAGGAGTTACCACAACCAACCACTTTTCTATATATGAACACAGCAAAGGGAAGCCATCACGTTATTGTCAGGGCATTTGACAAATAATCATATATTAGAGATGCAATGCACCTAAGTAGTTAAATTGTTCTATCAGAGATGCGATGCACTTGCGCTTTCCTTTATTTTTCTTTTTTCCTTTATTTTTTCTTTTTCAGTGGTGGTCGAATCTTATGGAGATTGCCTACGTATCATGACCCCGCATGAATCAGACCTTGCGTAGTTCAGACCAATAAAAGATAAACAATACTAATCATTTTTTTTCAATTTTCATATTAAAATAAACTGGGTTTCAAAGGTTTGAAGATGACCCACAAACTCGAAAATCAAACAACCCACATATTTTAATTAAAAAATTTACAAACTCCAAAACAAACGGCCAGCTTCTTTTCTCCGTTTGACAAATGCAACCGAACGGTTATTTTTGCAAATGTGGCCCCTTCAAATTTTGAGGCCGGAGAGGATTATTTTATGACACTTTACACACTTGTTCGTTCTTTTACGAAAATAGCCTTTCGACAACTGAAAGATACTCTGAGGCTATTTCGGCAAGAACGGTTTAAGACGCGGCCGAAGCTGGCTCGGCTTATTTTGACCAAAAATCTAAACTGTATTCACCTGACCGTTGACTCTTTGTTTTTTTTTCAAATTACAATAAAAACCAGGTGTTGCAACACGGCCCTTCATCGCCTCGAGGACGAAGATTTTTTTAAGGCTGTGTGGGTGAACTGGACCAAATTTTAAAAAATGACCCAAAGGTGGCTGTTTATGCAAAGTCAGCCTTCCGGCGTCCCTTTCGGGAACATTAGACTATGTCTTGATAAAACAGCGTCACCCGACTTCTTTATGACAAAATTAAAATTTGACATATTTTTTTTGGCTATTTTTTAGCAAAAGGGGAGGTTGGACACCACCCGACTTATTTATGACAAAATTAAAATTTTGACACGTTTTTATTTATTTATTGGTTTTTGGCTTATTTTAGCAAAAGGGGGGTTGGACCCGATGAGGGTTGCCTACGTATCTCACATCCGGTGAGAATCAAACTCGCGTAGTTCGGGCTGATCAAGAATAAGTAAATGAACTAACTTCCTTTTTTTTTTGAATTTGTGAAAGAACTACTTTAAAAGAAGAAAGGAAGTTTTTTTTTTGATTTTCTTTTTAAAAGAAAGACTTCTAAGATATTTTTTCTGAATTTTCATTTGTTTTTTTTTATTCTAAAGAGAAAAGAAAATATTTTTTTTTGGAATTTTACCTTTAATAAAAGAATTGCTTTCTAAAAAAAATATTTCTTGAATTTTGAATTTTCTTTTCAATTTTTAAAGAAGAAGGAAAATATTTTCGAATTTGTTTTATTTTATAATATATATATATATATATATATATATATATATATATTTTAATAATTAAAAAGACTTTCTAAAGAAGTCAATAATGGAAAATATTTTTGGATTTTTTGTTTTGAAAATTGGGAGTCTAAAAAAAACTTTTCCAGATTTTTTTTTGGCAGGACAAATATTTTTGCAACAAATAAAGATATATATACATTTTTGGAAATAAAGAAAAACTTTTTGGATTTTTATATGTATATATATTTGCAACAAATAATAAAATCACTTTCAACGCGAGTCTTTTTATTTTATTATTTTTATTTTTATTTTGGTATCTAAACAAATAAATAAATAAAAACCCATTTTAAAAACAAGACTCTTTTTCATTTTTATTTTTTATGGCAAGACAAACTATTTTTTTTCTAATTTGTTTTTTTTAAAAACAAGACAGAACAACGACTCTTTTTTTTCTATTTTTCCTTTGCTTTTAATAAAACAAACTAATAAAACATTTATATTTTTTTTCATTTTCTCAAAATTTCGGCAGAGTTGACAGTTATTTGGGCATTGGTTTTTTTTTCAAAAATAAACAATCAATTCCCTACCCGCTATTTCTTTTCTTTTTTTCAATTTTAAAATATTATTCCTAATATTCAAAAGTCAGTCAGCACACAAGTACGAATCAAATAAATGCGCAAGTAGGAGCAAGTAAGATGCATCAGGATGGTCATTTTTATTTTTTGGTACACCTGTCCTAGACAGACCCAACCCCTGTGTTGAGTCTCCAAAGTCAAATGCACGTGATGCAAACAAACGCTCCTACTAGGGATCCGGCATGAAGATGAGTTATTCTAAGTGAAAAAACCTGAGGCATATTGATCTAGCCCTGGCTTACCCAAACGGACAGTTTGAGCCGAAGCGGGGGCAACGTACCGGGAGCACGAAAGTCTACCCGGCCTAGTTACTTGTCCCAACTTCGTCTTATTTGGTATGACTTTAACAGAAAGGTGGGCCACGCGCACGTGTGCACCATAAATTTAGAAGACTCAGAAAGAAGGGGGTTTCGTAACAGTTGTATATACACAATTCAGATAATATTAAAGCGGTAAAAACATCATTTAGCACATTAGGCATATATCATGTAAACATCAGATAATAAATAAAGCCAACTATAACAGTTATTTTAAGCTCGAATTCTTGAACCCTGAACTAGTGGTTCTGGGTTCGGTCCTCAGCAGAGTCGCCAGGGCTGTCGCACCTCCTTTTTCCGCGCCCGCGAGGGTGAAAGGGAGTTTTCTCCAATTAAAGGACAGTCGAAACGGGATTTGTTTGTTTGTTTCAGAGTCGCCACTTGGGAATTTTAAGACGTCCCAAGTCACCAATTTTTATCCCTGAATCAAGGAGAATATGACTTTGTCTATTTAACAGTCGGCGCACCAGAAATCCGGATAAGGAATTCTGTTAACCCGGGAGAAGGTGTTAGGCATTCCCGAGTTCCGTGGTTCTAGCACGGTCGCTCAACTGTTATATTTGGCTTGATTATTTTGATTTGTTAAATACATTTTTATTGCATGATTTTATTGTTACCGCTTCTATTTAGATTTAAAGACCCTTCTTTGAATCGAATCACGCGTACGTATATTCGTGTTATAAATTATATTTTAAAACATGCGGAGTTGTGTCACGCGCACGTGTACACAATAATATAGATAATATTTTTATTAAAATAATTATTTTCGAAATTATGCTTTAAATAAAATCAAGAACATTCGCCCTTTTGGTATAATTAAGTAGTGAACCTCACATCTCGGGTTTTTATGAAATTAATAATGATATTCTCCGAGAAATCCCTTTTATTAAATATTCGATCGAAGTTGCGCGAACGCATAATCCGAATTGCTTTTAGAAATAATATAATTAGGTTACGCGAACGTATCCCTAATCACAAAAATATTCTTGATGGTAGTATAAATTTGTGTACCAATTGTTTATTATATCCACGTATTTTTATGTGAACATCATGAGAAATAAATATTCTTCTAGTCTCTAAATTCCTTAAAAAGAATTTACAATTTATTGGACGTTGATCGCAATTTATATTTTTTCGCGTATGAATTATATTCCTCAAACCATTCGAATTTGAGGAGTAAAAATAAACAACGTGTGATTAATACTACCATTTAGTGAATACAATATTTGCCTACCCAAATAAACAACGTGCAAATTACGTATAAAAATTGGGAAAGAATGGATGTAAGAAAGGAAGTGATATTTTTGAAGAATTTCCATTGTTCTATTTGAAGCGAATGCTAAAAAAAATGTTATAATCTATAAACCTAATCACCTTCTACATTACTTGTTTTTAATCCAAAGTTATAATCGTTTGGTTAAGTTGTTTATGATGGTAGATAGGCATCAAGTTGATAAAAAAAATTATTATACAAATCGATTCAATAAAATTGCATTACATGCAACATAGTTGTACGTCTGAACCGTTCATAACATTCTAACATCGTAACGAGCTATATCAACTCACCTTCCACATATGATTATATATATACTCATCATCATGCCATATATGAACATACAACTTATATCAATCTAAACCAAAATCAGATTTTTTACAAGATATACTAATAATGTAATTTCTTGATACTTCCATTCTACTTTACATTTAGCTAACAATATTACGGGATGTAATTAATGGCCCATTTTATGCCATGTTCCCTACCTTGATAATTCAATCATGACTTCACTTAATGAAAATTCCGAAATAGGTGATATTATTACAACACTTATACGAACTTTAAGAGGTAACAATTATCTTATATTCATCACGACAAACGTACTACTATATTAATCAACTGAAACAAAACCAAATTTTAAACTAATGAACTTAGACAAATGGAAAACAGAATTATAATTCCCAAACTTCATTAATTTGTCATGTTGAAGCCTTTCATGACATGAGTTTACAGATATGTACCTGATATTGAAAGCAAAAGAAAAATGAAGATGAGAATCAGCAGCAGTAATAACAGTGTAACAGCAACAACTGCCCAGCAGCAGTAACAACCCAGTACCAGACCGGTGGAGTAGTAATCCAAAAAAAAACAAAAGCTTTAAGCTTTAAATGAAACAACAACCATTAATACTAATTTCAAACAAAGAAAGAAAGCAGAAGATTTTTTAGTTTTTATTTTTATTTTGAAAGCTTAAATATTTTTCGAAATTTTTCTCTCTCTTAAATGTTCAGCCCTTTTTTCTCTCTTCTATTCTCTGTCCGTTTTTTCTCTCTATCTGTATGTGTATTTTTTCTTATTCCTGTCTTGTGTTCAAGACTTCATATATATAACACATCCCATAAACCTTTCAATTAATTAAAATCCATACTTTTTCTCTACCCAACCCATTATCTTCCCACTCATCCCCTTTATATTAAACAATTATATCACAACCCACCCCATTTCATTTTGTCCCCCATGCTTCAAATAAACAATTACAAAATGTACAATTCCTAAACTACCCCCTCCGACCTTACTGAAATTACCAAACTACCCCTGAACGTACTACAAATTTACCAAACTACCCATCAGCTATAACACATCAATTAATCAAACTTAACCAAAATATAGACAATATGATCAATTTCTAACAATGTTCAAACAACAATATGAACACGGATGAACATCATAACAACAATATCACATGAACACGATTTTAACAACATTTCAACAACAAATCACATGAACACAAATTGAACAACAAAGAACAACTAAAATTTGATTGAACAATATTTTAGCAACAAACCTATTTTCGGATTTAAACAACAACAACAATCAAACAAGTATATTTAGATTAAATTCAATAATATTGAACTTAAAATCAACCATAACAACATTACAACCAACAATTCCTATATCAAACTTAAACAAGATTATGAGACAAATTCACGAAATAATCATAAATGATAAACAAGAAATCAAACTATACAAAATTCGGATTCAAGATCATCCAAACAAAGTATGAACATGAATGAATCTATTTTAACACAACAAACATGACGGATTAAACGATTAAATCAATATATTTCCTTTAACACAACTAAATTCTTTTTAGACAAATAACAAGATCGACGAATAAACAATTATGAACTTAAGCTTGAACTTAACAATATTAACAATTTCTAACAATACATAAACTCATGAAACAAATTGAAGAAATAGTTAATTAAATTTCAATTTGAATCTAACAAACATCAAACTAACAAATATTCACTTAAACAATAATACAAACATGAAATGAATATGAAAACAACTAATTAAACTTCTATTTTGAAATCTGAAAATTAATTTAACAAAACAACATGAACACACTAGAAAATTATTTCAACAATGAATCAACGAACAAGATAAGGATTAAATCATTTAACGATTTTGGATCCGGAAAATATCAAACAAAAATATGAACAAAAATAAAACTTAGAACAACTAACCGGAGATGAATCAACGAAGAACTTTGATTGTAAACAAATCTTTCCGAGCCTCGACCAAAGCTCGAACAAATGACGACGAATACGAAGAGAAGATGAAGCAGACCGTAGCTACTGCCGCGACGAGCAGCAGCAGCAGTCCGTCCAACACCTGTTGCGATGAGCAGCAGCAGCACGACGTCGAGACAATAGCAGCGGCGGCGACAGGCAGCAGGAGCGGCGGCGACAGGCAGCAGCACAGCGCGGACAGCCATGGACGACGACATGGTCGACGTCGAAGCTCGTCCATGGCTGTGTTCGTTTGGTTGTTTGGTTGAGACAGAAGAAACAGCGACGGTGCTTCGAACAACAGAAGGAACAAACAACGGTCTGGTCGACGCACAAGCAGAAGCAACTGGTGGCGACGACGGACTGTTTTGCCGGAGAAGATGAAGCTCGACCAAACGACGACGAACTAGAGCAACAATGGTGGACGAAGAAGATGAAGTGCTTGGGCAGCAGCTGTTTGGACGATGAGGGTGTGTCGAAGAAGAAGGTAAAGGGCAGTCATGGATGCTTGGTTGGAGCTTTGGAGGAAGAAGAAGAAGATAGGAGGGGGGCGGATGGTTTAGATTTTAGGGTTTTCTTCTTTTAGTTTTTGTTTTGTTTTGTAAAATGTAAGACAAAAGGGGTTTGGGTCTTTTGGGTTATGGACTGGGTCGACCCAGTTCGAAATGGACTGGGTCGTAGGGAAGATTGGGCCATTTTTTGGGCCTATGGCTTGAAATCGAAGAAGAGGCCCAATTCCGACTTTCTTTATATTTTCGCTCTTTTTTCTTCTTTTATTTCTCTAAAACTAAATTATAAAAATACTTAAACTATTATTAAGAATTAAATTAAGTTATAAAAGCGCAAATTAACTCCCAATAACAATTAACGCACAATTAAGTAATAATTAAGCATAAAATTGTATATTTGGACATTAAATGCTAAAAATGCAAACGATGCCTATTTTTGTAATTTTTAATTTTTTGTAAACAAATTTAATTAGTAACAATTATAGAATTAAATCCTACATGCAAATGCGACATATTTTTGTATTTTTTATTAATTTAACAAATAAACAAACACAGACAAATACAAATAATTATCCAAAATATCACAAAATCTCACAAAATTTCACACCAAGGAAAATCATTTTATTTTGAATTTTTTGGGAGTAATTCTCATATAGGGCAAAAATCACGTGCTTACAACATCTCACTTTATAAAGGTTAAACCGATAGATAATAGATATTTTTATATATTTTAGATCTATAATTCACTCTTTTACTTACAAATTTGACTCTTAACTTTTCTAGAGATCGTAGAATTTCTTTTTTATCAATGATAATGAGTTTCAAATTTGAGATCTCTTGGATTTCATCGATCCCACATACTCCTTAGTGGTAAACTACATTCTTATACCAGTACTTAAATTAGTTCCATGAGCTCGTTAATGTCCCTCGTTGGTGGAGGGATTAGTTGTTTGTCTCCTCATATGATTTTGGATTGTTCCTCGCCTTATGAACTAATTTTTGTGATAGAGTTAGCTTCAATGCCTATTTCTTACATAGTATCAGGGTCCTCTTATTCATATTATTATGTGTCCCGATATTGCCTACTGATATTATATTCTCCATGTTCTAGTTGGCAGATAGTTGGATGCCGAGGGAGGGGATATTTAATATCCAGTTAAAAGTTCATATAATTAGTGTATTTTTGCCTTGATAAGAGTATGCCGATTTCCTTTACTTTATTATTAAACTTAAACAAAGAATCGTATTAAAATATTTATTGTGATTTAAATCATTATTGTTGGGTTTGACACACATTAAGTGTTATAGGTATATATATGAGTGATTTTGGATGAAAGGGGGACCAAAAGAGATGATTCAGGGGCAATTTGGAGCTGAAAGCACGGAAGAAGTTGAAGCAGACTAGTGGACGTGTAGGCTGCTCATGTCACGTGCCTCCAAGAGGAGTCATTAGCTATGCAAAATAGTGAAGCGAGGCTAAGGCGACAACCATCACGAGACATGCATTTGGAAGCATGGAAGTGGACGTTTTCCATCCGAGGCGGCTTAACCCCCAAGCCACTAAAGCGGCCGCTTTAGGCCTCATAAAATTAGAGGCCCCAAATGCTATTCTTTTAATATGTAATTTAAATATTAATTGTATTTATTATTAAATAGTGTTAAAAAAAATTCAACCATCTTTTGCGACCTTGTCACCAATCATTACTAACACAGCTTTATATTTTATGTGGTCTTTTTTTGGATTTGGTTGAGAAAATTTAAATAAAAGTGAAATGCAATTAAATCTGCAGTTACTTTCTAATTCTTCTTACTCCAACTTGAATAAATTTTATTTACAACTCTAACTTTGTAAGATATTTTCTTTCAAAATCTTTGTAGGCACGCTTCAAGCTAATTAGATCATAAAATATTTATCATTTTTGTAAAAATAAATTTCTACTTGATTGTTACTTTGGGAGGAAATGCTATATAGTAAGTTATGTTGATGGTCATGTGAAAAAAAAAATCAAAATTAAACTTAATAAAATCTTATCAAAGGTTAGTAATGTTTCAACAAAGATTAAAGGGGTTGGTTACTGTTGAAGTATTAGGTGTACAGTGAGTGAAATGTATAACTGGATGCCAACTAAGCTAAGTTGGTGGAAGATTTAGTTTGTTAAATAGGTAGTTAGTAGCTAACTTGTTTGTACATATACACGACTAGTGTACAGTATTTGTAACAGAAAATTAATAGAAAATGAAGGACCTTTTTCTTCTCCATTAGCGTATAATTGTTTCTCCTTCATTCTCAGCTTAGCAGCTCAGATTAGATCTAGGATTTCATCATGGTATCAGAGCCCGCATTTATGAGTCACGCTTCGTTATCAATTTTCTAGATCTAAGATGCCTTTAGTATTTATGTTCTGATAAATCTTTCGATATCTTCAAAGTTAGGGCTAATTCGAACAACTAGCAGTTTCTTCTCCGTTTTATTTTTCGCTTCTTCATCTCAGCTCGAGTGCCTTCGTTAACAATGGCGACCGAGAATGAAGAATTTGATGCAAGCATAGCAGCTGCTGGCGGTTGCTCAACTTCATTTGACCAACATCATCCCTTACTTTTTCAGCCATGTGATACCCCGGGTAGTTCTCTAATTTTAGTCAAATTAACTAGACCTAAAAACTATACAACGTGGAGTAGTGCAATGCATGTTAGTTTACTAGGAAAAAATTAGCTAGGATTTGTGGATGGTAGATATCCTAAGGAGAAATTCGATGTATCTCTCCATGAATTATGAAAAAATACAATACAATAGTACTTTCTTAGATTATAAACTTAGTGAGTGCTGAATTATTAAGTGATATGATGTATGCCTCGAGTGCTCACAAGGTTTGGATGGATCTCAAGGAGAGATTTGATAAAGTGAATGGTTCTCGTGTGTTATACCTTCATAAATAGATTGCTACACTAATTCAGGGAATATCATCTGTATCTACTTACTTTTCTAAGTTGAAAGAATTCTGGGCAGAGTTCGATGCTCTTATGCCTTGCCCTGGGTATAGCTGTGATGAATCAAAAGAATATATTGAACATTTTCAGTATCAAAGATTACTACAGTTTCTTATGGGGATAAACGAGTCTTATTCTCGGTCAAGCAATCAAATTTGAATATGTTACCTGTTTCTTTCATCAATAAAGCTTATGCGATGATCATATATAAGGAAAGCAGAAAATGTCTATGTGTCATTCATCAGAGGTCTCTAAAATTACTGAAGGCACTTCCTTGTTTAGTAGCAAAACCACAGGAATACCAAACAACAATACTGGCATGTTAAGTGGTAAAGGGTAGAATAATGCCACGGGAAATTATTCTCATACTGGAGGACTCAACAACAATTACCCTAGTGGACATAGTTATACTGGAGGGAGCAACTACAGGTTCAAGAAGAATACTATGTACTGTGACTATTGCAACTTTAAAGGATACACTAGAGTGATATGTTATAAGTTAAATGGATATCCTTTAAACTTTAAGACCAAGAAGAAAGTTGGATTAGGAAATACAACTCATTTTGCTTAGGAAACAACATGTGCTACAGGGAATAATCAAACTTTCATAGCAAATTTTGCTGGTACCTCACACGTTCAACATGGTGCAATGCCTGGATAGAGGACTCAGAATGTGATGCTCAATATTCCACAGTTCACTCAAGACTAGTACCAACAGATAATTCAGCTACTGGAAAAAAGAAGTACGGGGAATAACTCAACTACAACTACACCATTGCCAATAGGTATGCCATCTTGTGGACTCAGGTGCCTCGAGTGATATGGTGCACAATCTTAGCTTATTAGTTAATCCTAAGAGGTTGACTAAAGGTAAGAATGGTACAGTTCAAATTCCTATAGGAAATGTTGCTTCTATAAGTCACATAGGATCAACTTATATTGTTCAGGGCCAAACAATTAGCAATGTATTTCATATACCTGACTTCAAGTACAATATGTTATCTGTCTCAAAACTAACAAAAGAAATGAGATGGGCAGTGATCTTCTTTTCTAAATTCTGCATTTTTCAGGAACTCTCCGCTGGACAGGTGAATGAGATTGGTAGAGAAGATGATGGTCTTTATATTTTTTCTACTCTGTAGGGGTCAATACAACTAATATTCAAACTCAAGTTCCCAGAACAATTCCTAGGGTATTAATTCCAAAAAACTTACCT
This sequence comes from Nicotiana sylvestris, assembly GCF_000393655.2. Classification (NCBI taxonomy): domain Eukaryota; kingdom Viridiplantae; phylum Streptophyta; class Magnoliopsida; order Solanales; family Solanaceae; genus Nicotiana; species Nicotiana sylvestris. Next base: position 27,925,825 of record NC_091066.1, read on the forward strand.
ACTGTAAATATGATCACTAAGAATAGAATAATGGATGTAGCCTTATGACATAAAAGGTTAGGACATATGCCTAGAAAGACTTTGAAAACCATGATAGGATTCCAGCATCACAATTACAAGAACTCTGATGACACTTGCTTTGTATGCCCTTTGGCAAGGCAAACCAGGCTACCCTTTCCTTTCAGTACTACTACTACTACCAATGTTTGCTTTCATACATTGCATGGTGATGTGTGGGGAGCCTATAGAGTTCATACCTATGGTGGAAAGAAGTATTTTTACACTCTTGTAGATGATTATTCTCGATATACTTGGGTATTTCTGTTTCATACCAAGTCATACGTGATTGTTGTTCTTAGATCCTTCATTTCTATGATTCAGAATGTTTATTCAACTTCCGAGAAAGTCTTTCGATCAGATAATGACAGTGAACTTCTCAACTCTCAAGTAGCTGAGTTGCTGCAGACTAAAGGCAACATTCACCAGAGTTCTTGCATATATACTTCACAATAGAATGAAGTAGCTAAAAGGAGGTACAAGTATATTTTGGAAGTGGCTAGATCACTGGGGTTTCAAGCTTCTGTACCTCTCAAATTCTGGGATGAATGTGTTAGCCCTACTGTGTTGCTACCTTCAATAGTCATTCAAGGCAAGTCTCATTTTGAAGCTTTAATTGGTCATGTTCCTTCTTTGGACCATATGAGAGTATTTAGATGTCTAGACTATGTTACTGATGTGAGAAGCTCAGACAAGTTTGCTCCTAGAGCTGTTTCAGCTATTTTTCTAGGATATTCTATGATACAAAAGTGCTACAAAATGTATAATATTCACTCTAGGAGTTGAGTTGCCCTTGCCTATAGATTTACATTGTGACAACAAAGCTGCAATTCAGATTGCAGCTAATCCTATATTCCATGAAAGAACCAAGCATATTGATATTGATTGTCACTTTGTGAGAGAAAAAATTATACAAGGATTGATCAAGACCAACATGTACCTACCAAGGAGCAACAAGCTGATTTATTGACAAAGAGTCTTGGGAAAGTGCAGCACGATTATCTACTGCCCAAGGTGAAGTTGAAAGACTTGTTTCAACTATCAGCTTGAGGGAGGGTGTTGAAGCATTAGATGTATAGTGAGTGGAGTGTACAACTGGATGTCAGCTAAGCTAAGTTAGTGGAAGGTTTTGTTTGTTAAATAGGTAGTTAGCAGCTAACTTGTTTGTATATATACACGACTAGTGTATAGTATTTGTAACAGAAAATGAAGGAACTCTTTCTTATCTGTTAGCGTGTAACTGCTTCTCCTTCATTCTCAACGTAGCAGCTCAGATTAGATCTAGGATTTCATCAGTTATACCTTCAGGATGAAATTGTATCTCAAAAAGTATTATATATATATATATATATTCAACCAAAATATCTAGAATTATTAAACAAATTTAAGGCTTCTTATTACGTCTTGACTTTAGACCTCCAATACTATTGAGTCACCTCTAATTCCATGCTTCCATCAATTTGGCTCACTTCGCGAGTGTCCAAAACTTGCACTTCAGGTCTTTCGTGCCCGAGCCAGGATTGGTTAGAGCGGCTTCCTACATGTCATAGGTCTTATATAAATATCGTAAAATATCCTCTTGAGGAGGATTGGGGGGGGGGGCACTACCTTGGAGCCAAAGGGCGATGGTAGAGCTTAAATTCATCTTTTCTTTCGCCGAATTAGTAGTAATTTTTTTGTTTCTTCGGGTAATTTATCGTTCAGTTATTATATCTATGTGGAGCTAAATTTCACATTTTAGGATTTTGACTTATTTATTCAATCATGCTCTTAGTTATTTGATTGCTTGATAACCAATTACTTGAAAATTATCTATGAATTTAGAGTTGAACTCAGGAAAGGGAATTCAAAACTGCAAATAGGATTGAGTAGAACAAGTTTTTGAACCTGGGCCTTAATGAATGATTTTGCAGCTAGAATAGGGATATGCCTAGCAGTCTGCTTAGTCATTATATAGAAATTAGGCATTAGATTAACTTGAATAAGCAAGTAGAATATCCGAAGATTCCTACTAGTAAAATTAACTCAGTGATAAATAAACTAGATTGGTTGTTTGTGATTTTCTTATATGATGTTGGACGAAGATTAGTTGTTTGTCTCCTTATAGGTGCTGCCGAATAATCATCGTCTCATAAACTAATTTTTTGGGTTGAGTTTGACACAATATTTAATTTTTTAAATAAATAAATAAAGCGAACCATTAAATGTAAAAAGAAAAAAGAAAAAAAAAAGTGAAGAGCATAGTTTGGTAAAAATCAGCATGTACAATGTAGGAGGGGGTCAGTCTAAAGACTATAAGTGGAAGTAAGGCTGCTCGGTGGGCCGGGCCTGGACCGGACCGGGCCCGCGGTCCTAACGGGCCTGGTGGGCCGGTCCTGGGTGGGCCGGTCCTGGTGGTCCCCCGAAGCCCGTCACGGGCCGGTCTTCTAAAATGAGCCCAGGACCGTTTAGCCCGGGACCGTCAGGCGGGCCTGGGCCGGTCCTGGCGGGCCTAACGGGCCCAACGACTATTAAAAAAAAAATTAAAATTCTCCAATGGCCATATTTAAAATCTAGCCGTTTGGGCTGAAAATATGACCGTTTTTAAGTTTAAAAAATGGCCATTTGGCCCCCAAACTTTATATAATTACACTTTTCCCCATTTCTCAACTATAAATACCCCCTCATTCTTTCATTTTTATTCACCAATTCATCAATATCTCTCAATATCTCTCAATCTCTCTACTACAATTACTTAATTTATTGTTGAAATTTCGTGAAAAATTGTGAAGTTGTTGAATTGAAGTTTTCAAGTGTTCAACGATTTTCAATTTTCAAGAAGTTGTTCGGCAATCCGGTAAACTCGTTTCAACTCTTACGTTTTTAGAATATATTTTTGTGTGGTTTAGTTTGCATAATTATAATTAATATGGCATTTACTTTGAAAAAAATGTTTGGTAAAGGAAAAGATAAAACCGGTGAAAGTAGTGGCCAACCAACTACCCTTCCCCCGGCTCCCCGACCTAGAAAAGATAAGCAAGTTGAAAGTAGTCGCCAACCTAGACGTCCTCCTCCTTCCGTAATTCTTGATAGTGATCACCCTTGTTTTCAATTTACCGATAGTGAATTTTATCATAATGTTGCACCAGGTGAAAGATTAGATGATGAAATTATGAATGCTCTTTATCCTAATGAAACCATCTTAGAAAATAATGAGGAAAATGAGGATGATGATGAAACCCAAGCACCGGATTTAGATGATACACCTACTAGTCCTCTTAATAACCCAACTGATGCACCGGTCGACCCACCTGTAGAAACTCCTACTTTTAATAGAGAACCTGCTAAACGCCTAGAAACATCATTAGTTTGGAATTTTTTTACTCAAGTAAGAGAACAAAATAAGGCTAAGTGTAAAACTTGTGGGAAATTAATGGTGCATAAATATACTGGAGACCGTAGCGGCACGGGTAGTTTGACTAGGCACATAAAAACACACCCTAGAGATAAGGCTAGATTTTTTCAAATGAAAGCGCAACTAGAGGGGACAAGTGTAGATTCTGCGGTTAACCCTAGTACAGGTTCAAATCTAGTTCAACCAGGAATTAACACTGTCACCGGAGGTATTTTATATTACGATCCAAATAGAGATCGTGAAGAATTAGCAAAGATGATTACTGTTATGTGCTTACCTTATACTTTTGCATCTAATCCTAATTGGGTTCATTATATTAGAAGAGTTTTTAATCCTACTTATAAAGGTTGGCCTCGCGCAACAGTTAAGAGTGATATTTATAAATTCAAACATGAATATGAACAATATTTGCGGTATTTATTTACTCATATACCTAATCGGATTTCTATTACTACTGATATTGGTAGAAGTGGTAATGATTGTGATTATCTAACTGTTACAAGTCATTGGATAGATGAGGAATGGATAATGCAAAAACGCATAATTGCATATAGAATAATTAATTCGCGTCACACAGGTAAGTTTATAGCTAACACTGTTGCAGATATTTGTAGATATTTTTGCTTTAGCGATAAAATAATGGCAATTTCAATGGATAATGCTTCTAGTAACACCAGTGCTATAGGCATGCTTACAACAACACTAAATCCTGCATTTACTAATATTTTCCATGTTAGATGTATTTGTCATATTTATCATTTAATTGTCGGTGATGGTATGCGAATATTAAACATAGAAATTGAAAAGGTTAGAATGGCTCTTAATTGGCTTTTTTATTCAAACCGTAGAAGTAGACTTAGAGAGTATTTTAAAAAATGTGATGAATATGGCCTTAGAGAAAGAAAGGTTCCTAAACCTTGCCCGACTAGATGGAATTGTATGTACGAAAGTTTAGTAGTAGCATATGAATATAGAAACCCAATTAATGCAACGTTTAATTCTCGGGTAGGTGGTGAGGATGATGATGAAATGCTTACCACTCAAGATTGGACTAATGTTAAAATTCTTTTAGATTTTTTAGAACATTTTCAAATTGCTACAAATGCATTTTCTGGGCAATATTATCCTACTATTTCAAACTGTTTAGTTTATATTGCAGCACTATCTGATTTGTTTGTTGAATTTAGTGAGGGTGGGGATATTTATGAACTTGCTATAAATGAAATGAAACAAAAGTTTAAAAAATATTTTTTTCCTATCCCTCCTATTTATGGTCTTGCTGCAATGCTAAATCCTACAATGAAATTGGGAGGTCCTCATTTTTGGTATTCAAATATTTATAAGGCTTTAGATCTTTCAAATGAGGAAATTGCGACACTTGCAGATGCAAAAGCTTCAATTAAGATTAATGCTCAAACAGTTTATAATGCTTATCAACTTGCCTTAGAGCATGCTAGGCCAACTATTCCAACCCCTACTTCGTCTAGCTCACAATCGTCTAAAAGAGTTGCGGGCTTAAAAGCTCTTAAATCTTGGACGGAGTTCAGGGGGTCTCAAGGTGAAAATTATGATGAAACTTCACATCTAAATGAGCTTCAAGTTTATTTGTCTCAGGGACTTGAAAAGGAGAATCCAGACGGCTCTTTTGATCTTTTGGAATGGTGGAAGGCAAGGGAAAAACATTTTCCTGTTCTTGCAAGGATGGCTCGGGATATTTTATCAATTCAAGCTTCAACTGTTGCATCAGAGAGCGCTTTCAGTCAAGCAAGACTGCAAATAGGTGATCATAGAGCGTCTATGAGGGATAGCTTGGAAAAATCAGTATTGTTTAGAGATTGGATCCGCTCGGAAAGAAGAAACTTTGGAATTGCAGAAGCACAACCGGCGATAGATGAAGCTTATGAAGAAATGATAGCGGAACTTGCGGAGGATTCGGCTTCGCCCGGAAGTGGTGATGAACAAGCTTCTTTTCCACCACCACCAACGCAACCTCCTCCGAACCTTGAAGGATTTATGAGATTTGTTAGAGATAATACATAGAATAATATGTAACTTGTATTTTGGCACATCTTCCTTAGTTTTTTTCCTTCTAATGGTGGTATTAGTACCTTGTTGTGCTCATTCCATTGGGGGAAGGATGACTAAGAAAGATATGTCATTTTTGGTAATAAAATTTATTGCTTCTACCCATGAGCTTCTTTTCGCAATATTTCTTTGTCTATACTTAGAATTATTTATAAGCTACAATATATACATAATATACAATATATATACTACAAGAAAATATATTATGCGAATATATATACATAAGATACAATATATATACTACAAGACAATATATTATGTGAATATATATACATAAGATACAATATATATACTAAAAGAAAATATATTATGCTACAATATATACATAATATACAATATATATACTACAAGAAAATATATTATGCGAATATATATACATAAGATACAATATATATACTACAAGAAAATATATAAGAGAATATATATACATAAGATACAATATAATATACTACAAGAAAATATATTATGCGAAAATATATACATAATATACAATATATATACTACAAGAAAATATATTATGCGAACATATATACATAAGATACAATATATTATGCGAATATATATACATAAGATACAATATATATACTACAAGAAAATATATAAGAGAATATATATACATAAGATACAATATAATATACTACAAGAAAATATATTATGCGAAAATATATACATAATATACAATATATATACTACAAGAAAATATATAAGAGAATATATATACATAAGATACAATATAATATACTACAAGAAAATATATTATGCGAAAATATATACATAATATACAATATATATACTACAAGAAAATATATAAGAGAATATATATACATAAGATACAATATAATATACTACAAGAAAATATATTATGCGAAAATATATACATAATATACAATATATATACTACAAGAAAATATATAAGAGAATATATATACATAAGATACAATATAATATACTACAAGAAAATATATTATGCGAAAATATATACATAATATACAATATATATACTACAAGAAAATATATTATGCGAACATATATACATAAGATACAATATATATACATAAGATACAATATATTATGCGAATATATATACATAAGATACAATATATATACTACAAGAAAATATATAAGAGAATATATATACATAAGATACAATATAATATGCATGACAATTTAGTGTTTTACTATTGTTTTGTTATTTTCTTTTTCGTCAAGCACTTTAATAATTAGATCTACATATATACTACATATATATTTTTAATATAGCCATGATACTACAAGAAATTGCCTTTAAAAAAAAAGCTCGCTAGGCCCGCGAAGCCCATGAGCCCGACCCGTTAAGCACAGAACCATGTGGGCTTAGGCCCGTCACGGACCGGTTCCACCCATTGAGCCCACGAAGACCGGGACCGCCAGAAGCCAGGACCACGAAGCCCGGGACCGCGAGGCCCGGGCCCGGGCCAGAATACAGCATTAAGTGGAAGCAATAGCATGATGAAGTCAAGTATTGCGTGAGGGCATAGTCATATATCTCATGCTAGGGATATAGGATAAACTGTCCCTGCAGCCTGCAGGGGATATAAATGCAACCAAACACACCAACTAGTTAAATTTCTGAAAATTAATTTCCTATAAAAACGAAGTGCTAATTTCCTTAATTAGTGTATGTGTAATGATTTATATTCATGTGCTTGTAGACAGACCTGGTCTTTTACTGTCTTGCCGTTTATACTAACGAGACTTCAGAAATTCTTTTACATTATTAAGAAGCTAATTTTAAATTGGACAAGAATTAATTACTTTTACATAATTAGAAATATGTAGTTTTATATTGAATGGCTTTCCATTTGGCTTATAGAAGTCAAGTTTGACTAATTAAGAGGTCAAATTTGTAATTTAAGTTCGTAACTTTAAAATAAGCTAATACGAAGAAAATCCAACTACTAATCACGAGGTCCTGTTTAAGATAATGACCTATTTTGCCAAGTGCACAAGCAAGGAGATGTATATTGCTTTGGACCAAAAAAAGGGATGATATATGCTTGGTATTGCGCCTTTGCCAAGGGTTGTGACGTTCACTCACCAGCTCCTAATTCCCTAAGTTTTATTTTATTTTTCTTAGTTTAATTGGGTTAAAATTTTAAAATATAAAGAACACTTTTTAATCTTGTGATTTTAAATTAAATGTATGTATAAACATATCAAAAGTATCCTCTGAGTCTTATGATCTTAAATATACAATGTTATTAATTTCTATAAGTAAGTATCATTAAGGGTGAAATAGTAATGAGAAAAATTAAAAACTTATATAAAAAGAAGCAATTTTAATAGAGTAGAGAGAAAATTGAGACACATAAACTGAAACGAATTGGAGAGTAATAATTGTACATATTGTCAATGCAAACATTAAACTTAGAAAGGTACTGGTATTTTCAATACAATGACTCAATGTTTTGAGAAAGAAGGTAGGATTGTGGTATATATAAATTGCAAATCGTTGTTTCTGTATGGGTCCAAATTTGAACAAATACGACCGTTGATGAGTACGACGAACGACGAGATCCTCACAGCTCGATATCTTGCAGAGGGCGACCTTAAGGTGAACAAGAGACGGTACGACCCTTGCAGTAGTGTAAGCCCATTAGGGGACATTAGGAATATTCTTTCGAATATTCCCGATAACTGGTCTTTTAGAGCTCAGAAAGGTTGGATTCCTTATATATATAGCATGAAACAACTTTGTAAGGATACACTTTTGGCTAACCCGTAATACTAGTTGTAAACTTGCTTACATAAAGGATTGAGAAGATTATTGTGGAAGGTCTTTTTGTTCTGGATGAGATAAAGAATTCTTATCATCCGTATTCTCCCTATCTATCTTTCGTTCTAGAGATTATTACACTTAGCTAAGATTTACCCTTTCATTTTCTTTGTTTGATTTGTTCAAAAAGGTTCTGATATCTTTAGAGTCAAACAATTTGGTGTCGTCTGTGGGGATTTCTATGGCTGAGACCTTAGTTTCGTCTAGATTCTTGAAAGAAATAATCACCTCGTTTTAGTCTCACAAAGGCCAACAATGGCAGGAAAGGGAGAAGCAAGGCTAAAGGCAATAGTAGGTGTCACGAACAACCTCCTAAATTCCCTCAATGAAGTCAGTGGAGAAGACAACAAAAACACAACACCAAGTGCTACACCTGAGGGAGAGATCTCACCCCCCACCCCCGCACGAGTGTTTAACTGTCTCGCGCGAGAGGGAAACCTCAACATCCACAGCAGGAGAAACACCACCGGCCGTTAAAAGGCTATTAGAAGAATGGTTGACAAACACCTTGAGCAGCATACTCGAGAAACCCGTTCAGAGGGATATTGAAGACACATTACCCGCAGAAACCGCAGTTGTCGCCGATGAGCCAGAAACTACACGAACAGGTAACACCCGTACTGTCGCTGATGCAGGCAACGATGCATTTGCAGCCATCTTAAAGAAAATGGAAAAGATGGAAATGAGAATAAAACACTCCGCGACCAGATGAAAGAGCATCAGGAAAGGGTTGATAAAATACCGAGCGCTCTGAAATTGCTACCAAAATGTGACGTGGGCCGATTCATCGAACAGCCATACAGCGAAGGGGCAGCTCCCCACTCTATTCCAAAAACCTTCAAAATGCCACCATATCTGAAAATATATGATGGCACCACGGACCCGGAGGATCACTTACTCTATTACGTTACTGCAGTAAAAGGTAACGATCTATCAAAAGAACAAGTGCCATCAGTACTGTTGAAAAAGTTCGGCGAAACTCTGACAGGAGGAGCGTTGACATGGTATTCCCAACTACCAGCACGATTGTCACACCTCCTTTTTACCCGCCCGAGGGGGTGTAAGGGAGTTTTTCCAATTAAAGTGACATTCTTCGAAATGAGAATATTTATTTAATTCAGAGTCGCCACTTGAAATATTTTAATTGGTGTCCCAAGTCACCGGTTTATTTTTAAATCCCAAATCGAGGAAATTCGACTTTCCTTTTGAAGTCTGCGGACCAGAAATTCTAAGTAAGGAATTTTGTTAACCCGGGAGAAGGTGTTAGGCATTCCCGGGTTCCGTGGTTCTAGCACGATCGCTTAAACTATTACAATTGGTCTATTATCTGATTTACTACATATTTCAAACCTATTGTGCATTTTTAACTTTACTACCGCTTTTAATTATTTTAAACCGCTTTTTAGGATTTATGGTGTTATTTCTTGAACAAGCTACGATTGTCGTACACTTGCCATTTTGGGACACGTCGCAAACCACGCTACATGAAATGCACCTGCGATTCACGACATGTTTATTTTATTATTATTCGAAGTTGTTATGGTCGGGTCACATGAAATGCACAACCGAATTTGGATTTATGTATCATAACTATGTCACGCGAATAGTATCTATAGTCACGATGATTTAATTTCGCGCCTAAAGCAAGCTACAATATTCATAAGTTGTTTAATATAATCTAATCTAAGGTTATTGTGAATGGGCCACCATTAAAAAGGATTTTTTATGGATAGCACTCCAAATACAGAAGAGATGTAAAATAACTAAAAAAAAGAAACATTCATTGAACTAAAAGAGACAAAGTAAATAAATAAAAACGCTGAGAAATGGACGTAAAAACTCAAATGATCTAAACAACAAACTATAACCAATGAAACATATGGCATTTGGAAAGTATTTCCTTTACAGAAAAAGATAAGAATAACATATTCAGCTTCGACTTCCTTTTTTTCTTAACCAAAAGAAACTACATTTTTTATAGTGCTTTGGAAATGAACAAGAAAGATTTGGAGAGAGTTTCCCAGCTTATGATAGTAGTATATGATAAATGGGCGTTACATGAGAGTTTTAAAAGCTCCCATACCATCTTTTTAACACACTCACTAGCATTCATATGAAACAATCGGGCTTGCTATAAACAATTTACAATCACTAAAAGGCATTCACTTGATGGAATAGATCCATAAAATATTTAATCAAAGCATAAAAAAAATATATGCTAACAGAGATGCCAAGAATTAAGCTAAAATGTTAAACCTTTACTAACACAATAAAGTTATAGAAAAATTAAAGGTGAGAAAAGGACCTTTCTGCTTTGGATTAACGAAGAAAACTCAGGAAGAGTACATTGAAGAAGAGAGAAACATATAACTCGAACGCTAACGAGGCCATCAACCAAAGACCACGGACGTAAACCTCGAACCGGCGAACTCGAAACGACCTCGACCCCAAGAAAATACAGCTGTTACGGGGCTATTTTGCAGCGATTTTAAGGCTGAACTTTGTTGGTTAACTTGGCGGGTTTTGGAGGTGGCTGGAGGGTGTTTTGAAGGCTGATTTTAGCGGCACGACGCAGCTACTTTCGGAGGTGCATTTCAACCATATTTTGGCTAGTTTTAGGACTGATTTGGATCAGTGTTTGCTGAGTTTTTAGAGCTTTATTGACTGGTTTCAACGAAGTTTTAGTGGAGTTATTTTTGGGTGGTATTTCTGGAGCTTTGCAAGGTATTTTGAGGGAGTTTAGAACTGATTTTCGAGGAGGAAGAAGAGCTGTTTCGTTTTTTCCATTTGTTTTAAGATGATCCCTTAAGAAGCTAGAGGGGCGACCCCCTTTATCAGATGGGGGAGTCTTTTTCTTAGCTTAGAGTTTAGGGAGTAATATATTTTTGGGGAGAGTGGGGAACATGAGTGAAGAAAGTGGGGGAAGTGGGAAGTGAGTGAGAAAAATGGAAATAAATTCAAACATGGTCAAAAATTAGCTGCTCACAGCTGCCCCTCTTTGCTTGGAAATATGAAGAGTTTTCAAGCAAAGATTAGGTGAGACATGTGACTAATTTTTGAACAAATCATTTTTTCAAAAGGAAACATAAACAAAGGAAAGGGTGCAACTGAGTCCTAATTTTGGACAGCCTACATATCCCGGGTCATAAGGGAATCAGGTGACGTGTAGTACCAGAAGAATGATAGAATGATCAGTTCGAGAGTCGAATGAGGTTCCATCGAGGCTCCAGTCCATGATCCTGTTATTATATCAAAAATAAAAAAGAAACTAAACAAGCCTATCAGCTATGAGTTACAAGATTCCTATCTATGAGTCTTCTGAAACTTGTCCTTGAGTCTTGACTGGTTCTTTCTGTAGACTCTGATCTGAATCTTGATGCTCGTTAGCTGCAACCGCTGGTTCATTCTTCTTCAGCTTTCGGGTCAAGGTGGTACATGCGAAGCTTGTGACTTCAATCATATCTTGAACAGCCCGCATCTTTCTCCACTTCAACACTTTGAGTTTATTTCTTTTTGCTCTTTTTCTTCTTTTCTTTATTTTGGATCGAGATTCATTCTTTTGGTTATCTCGGACCTTGTGCCTCGAGGCCAAACCTTCTCAGACACCAAAACAAATAAACGAACGAAATTTTTCTGTCCCAGTTTTTTCTAGGAAAATTTCGTGAGTTATTTGTAACTAAAATCTAAACTTTTTTTTGAAAGCGGTAAAATAAGGATTGTGTGTCTTTAAGAGGAAGAGATTAGGGAATGGAGCCTTATATTTAAAATAACCTCGACTAGGGAGTGGATACCCTATGTTGGCAAAAGGCGACTAGGGAATGGAGGCCATATGCCTAAAAATCTCAACTAGGGATTGGAGCCCTAATGTTGGCAAAAAAGTCGACTAGGGAATGGAGGCCCTATGTCTAAAATCTCAACTTAGAAATTGGAGCCCAAATGTTGGCAAAAGGCGACTAGGGAATGGAGCCCCTATGTCTAAAAATCTCAACTAGGGGTTGGAGACTCTAGGATGGCAAAAAGGCGACTAGGGAATGGAGGCCCTATGTCTAAAATCTCAACTTAGGGATTGGAGCCCTAATATTGGCAACAAGGCGACTAGGGAATGGAGGCCCTATGTCTAAAATCTCAACTCACGGATTGGAGCCCTAATGTTGGCAAAAAGGCGACTAGGGAATGGAGGCCCTATGTCTAAAATCTCAACTCACGGATTGGAGCCCTAATATTGGCAACAAAGCGACTAGGGAATGGAGGCCCTATGTCTAAAAATCTCAACTCAGGGATTGGAGCCCTAATGTTGGCAAAAGGCGACTAGGGAATGGAGACCCTATGTCTAAAAATCTCAACTCAGGGATTGGAGCCCTAATGTTGGCAAAAAGGCGACTAGGGAATGGATGACCTATGTCTAAAAATTTCAACTTAGGGATTGGAGCCCTAATATTGGCAACAAAGCGACTAGGGAATGGAGGCCCTATGTCTAAAAATCTCAACTCAGGGATTGGAGCCCTAATGTTGGCAAAAGGCGACTAGGGAATGGAGGCCCTATGTCTAAAAATCTCAACTTAGGGATTGGAGCCCTAATGTTGGCAAAAGGCGACTAGGGAGTGGAGACCCTATGTCTAAAAATCTCAACTTAGGGTTTGGAGCCCTAATGTTGGCAAAAAGGTAAAAGATTGATATTGGGGCTTCTAAACTACCCTTCTTTTTTTTGGATTTTCTTCTTATTTATTTTCTTTCAGTTCAATTCATTTTTTTAGTAAAAAAAATGCAGGAAAGAATTTGGAGGAGACTTTCCTTTTGGGTTGATTATTGTTGCAAAGCTGTTTCTAGCGCTTGCACATTTATTTTTCCATTTTGGTTGCACCTGCTTCTTGCACGGTTGCTTTGGATTGCATCTGTTTCAATTTTTCAAACAAAGAACAATTGTTAGTTTGAAACGATGGTTGATTTTGTGGCCTTTTCTTTGTATTAGTTTTAGAACAGAGTTAGACCGAAATGGATTCAAAGAAAAATAAAATAAAGGACAATAAAGTGAATTTAAGGAGAAGTGTCCCTTTCAGGGAGGAAAGAAAGACTTATCTGGAGCGCATGCGGACTTCAATAGACATGACATGCTTCTTGGACTGGATACATGATCTGCACAACTATCCAACTTCTCATAAAACTATTGCGACCCGTGTTTTAAAACCAAGAAACTTTGCCAGGAATCTTTGAGTACCAATGGTGGTGAGGGGTTTCTTCTTTTCGATCAACGGCGCCCTTTGCGGGTTTTCGCCAATCGACCTCTCTCATTTCTCTTCTCACCGTCGCCTTATAGTGCTCTTTACGAGTTTTCACTAACAAGACTCTCTCATTTTTAATTTCTCCGTTCATCGTCGACTTATGGTGCCCGTGGTTCTCTCATCTTGATTGTATTGTATCCAAACAGCTGCGTTCTCCGATTTTGAAAATCTTTTGCCGATTGATCTGAAGGACTTGAATAAGGTTTGGGTAAAAAGAGTTGGATTGAATTACAACTTTGGAACCGTTCAGGCAGGATCATCGCCGAACCATTATAACATCTGCCCCAGTTTCACTTTTAGGGAAAATTTGATTTTTGTTTTGGTGTGTCTGAACCCCAAAAGAGAGGCTGTCTACGTATCCTTTCGGAATCAAGTCGAACATAGTTCAGGGAACTTTGTTTTTGATTTTCTTTTTTTCTTTCCTTTTTTCGAGTTTTAAAGAGGGTAATGAAAGAAAAGTAACCGGCTCAAAGGGTTAGCAAAAGGATTGGAGTGTTTGGGATAGCGAGAATGAAAGCCTTCGTCATCCCAATCGGATAGTGCTATTGCTGCAGAAGGACTAGACATAGTATCTTTTGACCGTGTTTGCGTTCACAGCTGCCTCGGGGTCGTTTCCTTCGATATCTTCCAGATATAATGCTCATCTTGGTAATATCTTTCGGATAATGTATGAGCCTTTCCAGTTAGGAGCAAATTTCCCTTTTGCTTCCTGATGATGAGGAAGAATATGCCTTAAAATAAGTTGTCCCACTTTAAAATTTCTGGGCCATACTTTCTTGTTGTAAGCACGGGCCATTCTTTGTTGGTACAATTTCCCGTGGTAGACTGCGACCATTCGCTTTTTATCAATCAGGGTTAACTGTTCCAGACGGGCTTTGACCCACTCACTGTCTTCAATTTCAGCTTCAACAATGATCCGGAGAGAAGGGATTTCAACTTCCGCGGGTATTACGGCTTCAGTTCCATAAACCAAAAGGTATGGGGTTGCTCCGACCGACGTGCGCACAGTAGTGCGATACCCCAACAATGCAAAAGGCAACTTTTCATGCCACTGCCTGGAACTTTGAATCATCTTTCTCAAAATCTTTTTGATGTTCTTGTTTGCTGCTTCGACGGCACCATTGGCTTTAGGCCGATAAGGAGTAGAGTTCCGATGCGTTATCTTGAATTGTTCGCATATCTCCCCCATCAAATGACTATTCAAGTTTGCAGCATTGTCTGTGGTAATAGTTACAGGAATGCCAAAACGGCAAATAAGATTGGAGTGCACGAAATCCACTACAGCTTTCTTGGTGACAGATTTGAGACTGATTGCTTCAGCCCATTTTGTGAAATAGTCAATGGAGACCAATATGAATCTATGCCCATTTGAGGCTTTTGGCTCGATTGGCCCAATGACGTCCATGTCCCAAGCAACAAATGGCCAAGGCGCTGACATGGGATGCAGTTCTGTAGGAGGTGCATGAATCAAATCACCGTGCACCTAACACTGATGACATTTCCGAACAAAACTGAAGCAGTCTTTTTCCATGGTCATCCAGTAATAACCGCTCGAAGGATTTTCTTTTCCAAAACATACCCTTTCATGTGGGGTCCGCACACTCCTGTGTGCACTTCGTACATGATTCTTTCGGTTTCTTCGGCGTCAACATATCTTAACAAGTTGAGGTCTGGGGTTCTTTTGTACAAGACATCACCACTCAAAAAGAAACCACTTGCATGTCGTTTAATGGTTCTCGTTTTGTCTCTACTGGCTTGCTCAGGGTATTCTTTGGTTTTCAAAAATCTTTTGATGTCATGATACCATGGCTGAATATTTGGTTCTGTATCAACCGTATTACAGTAGCCATGACTTTCCTTGATTTGGATTTCCAAGGGATCAATATGGGCCTTGCCTGGGTATGGCAACATCGAGGCCAAAGTAGCAACTGCATCGGCCAGTTCATTGTGACAACGAGGGATGTATCTGAACTCTATTGACTTGAACCGCTTGCTAAGATCTTCGACATATTGCCTGTAGGGAATAAGTTTGGCATCTCGAGTCTCTCATTCTCCTTGGGCTTGTCGGATAATCAGATCTGAATCTCCCATGATTAACAATTCTTCGATATCTTGGTCAATTGCCATGTTCATACCCATAATGCAGGCTTCATACTCGCGGTGTTGTTTGTCCAGAAAAACCGAAGTCGGGTCGTGACTGGATAATGCTGACCAATGGGTGAGATCAAGATTGCCCCGATTCCAACACCTTTTGCGTTTACCGCTCCATCAAAGAACATTTTCCAAGTATTAATATCTTCGGATATTGCCTCAACTGAATTTACCTCTTCATCCGGGAAGTAGGTGCTCAAAGGTTGGTATTCATCATCAACCGGGTTTTTAGCCAGGTGATCTGCTAATGCCTGGGCTTTCATTGTTGTGCGAGTGACGTAGACTATGTCAAATTCCGTGAGCAGGATTTGCCACTTCGCTAACCTCCCAGTGGGTATTGGCTTATCAAATATATATTTTAAAGGATCCAACCTGGTTATGAGGTAAGTGGTGTAGGCCTGCAAATAATGCCTCAGCTTCTGAGCGACCCAAGTTAAAACGCAACAAGTTCTTTCCAGAAAAGTGTACTTGGCTTCATAACTGGTAAACTTCTAGCTCAAATACTAAATGGCCTGCTCTCTCTTTCCGGTCACATCATGTTGCCCGAGGACACAACCGAAAGAATTTTCCAAGACGGCCAGATACAGGAACAGAGGCCTCTCTAGCTCAGGTGGGACCAACACTAGCGGATTCGACAGATATTCCTTGATTTTATCGAAAGCTTCTTTGAACTCATTTGTCCATTTGATCGCCGCATCTTTCTTTAACAACTTGAATATGGGTTCACATGTGGAGGTCAACTGGGCAATGAACCGGCTGATGTAGTTCAATCTACCCAACAAACTCATAACATCCTTCTTGGTTTTCGGAGGAGGCAAATCCCGAATGGACTTTATCTTTGTTGGGTCTAACTCAATGTCCCTTCGGCTGACTACAAAACCCAAGAGTTTGCCAGATGGGACTCCAAATGCGCACTTGGTAGGGTTTAGCTTCAAATCATATTTGCGTAACCGCTCAAAGAATTTTCTCAAGTCCCGAACATGGTCATCCTGAGTTTTGGATTTGATGATTACATCGTCCACGTATACCTCTATCTCTTGGTGCATCATATCATGAAAAATGGCAGTCATGGCCCCATGTAGGTTGCCCCGGCGTTCTTCAGACCAAATGGCATGACTCTGTAATAGTATGTACCCCAAGGTGTGGTAAAAGCTGTCTTTTCTACATCTTCTTCATCCATCAACACCTGGTGATACCCTGCGTAACAATCCACGAAGGACTGTATCTCATGTTTGGCGCAGTTATCAACAAGGATGTGGATGTTCAGCAAAGGGAAGTTATCTTTTGGACTTGCCTTGTTTATATCTCTGTAATCCACACACACCCAGGTCTTCCCGTATTTCTTTGGCACTGGAACTACATTAGCTAGCCATGTGGTATACCTAACTACTCGGATCACCCCTGCTTTCACCTGTTTCGTGACTTCTTCTTTGATCTTGTCACTGATGTCAGTTTTAAACTTTTCTTTTCTTTTGCTGGACAGGGGGGTAGTCGGGGTAAATCGGCAACTTATGAACCACCAAATCAACACTTAGTCCTGGCATGTCGTCATATGACCAAGCAAACACATCTTTGAACTCAAACAGGAGTTGGATTAATGCGTCCCGGGTTTTTCCATCTGTGTGAATGCTTATCTTGGTTTACCTGATTTCTTTAGAACTACCCAAATTAACCGGCTCGGTATCATTTAAGTTCGGCTTAGGTTTATTCTCAAATTGTTCCAATTCTCAATTTATTTTCCTAAAAGCCTTTTCTTCATCGTATTCCGGTTCTTGGTTCATTATTTCACAGTTAGACAGCATGTTTGGATCTGGGCATGAAGTCCGCAAGCATGTCATGTTATTTAAAGCTGCATTATTAGAATTAAAAGAAGAAATAAAAGAGAAAAATAATCGAATCAGAAAGAATAAAGAAAGATGAACGATGAAATATTGATTTCATTTCATTAAATTTGAAGATAACAGGGTTTACATTGGAAATTAAAAGACATGAAACTAAAGAAAACATCCGAGTTACACCCTGGAATAACTCGTGATGCAGGAAAAGTGGCAGGACAGGTCTACCGGGATTCCCGCCTGATTGGGAATGGCGTGGCCTTCCAATTCTGCAGTTTGGCATTAAGTCCCATATACAACACCTCAGCGGTGTTTGAGCCTTCCCCTGGTTGAACCATGTGGGCTTCATACAATATCTTCCTCATGGTCCCACAGATTTCTTCGATTTCTTCGGTCGTAAAGGCCTTATCTTCCTCTTCCTCATTGTATTTCGGCTTGACAAATGTTTTGTACAGATGC
This sequence comes from Nicotiana sylvestris, assembly GCF_000393655.2. NCBI lineage: Eukaryota > Viridiplantae > Streptophyta > Magnoliopsida > Solanales > Solanaceae > Nicotiana > Nicotiana sylvestris. The sequence continues at coordinate 27,943,900 of NC_091066.1, forward strand.
GGCACCGGCTGAGGCAAGACCCAACCATCATTCTTTCTATCATCTGCCCATTTTACATTAGCTGGAGTAGGTCGGAAGCCTACCCCAAAGAACTTTTCACTGGCGGTCACAGTTATTCCTTGCAACGATTTCCCAAGACCTTTCCTAGGTTTGTAGCCGTGCCTAATCATTTCTTTGGCCACCATGATTGATGCATTACAAAGGAAGGGCTGAGGGCAAGGTTTTCCTTCTTCGTACTGATCAGCGACCACGATTTCAAAGGCCTGTAGACTATGTGCTCGCTCCCCTCTCTTGCTTCAAGACACGGGACTGATGGGTCCCGATAAATTGATTGCTCATCTTTCCCATAGCCCACAATCTCTTGATCCTCATGCTAGAACTTCACCATCTGGTGAAGAGTAGAGGGTATAGCCCCCGCTGCATGGATCCACGACCTCCTCAAAAGAAAGTTGTAGGATGTGTCCATGTCCAGAACCTGGAAGGTTATTCCAAAGTCTACTGGGCAGATGGTCAGAATCAGATCAATCTCTCCAATTGTGTCCCTTTTGATACCATCGAAGGCACGTACACAAACATTGTTGGGTCGGATTCTTTCGGTACCAATTTCCACACTGCAGAGTTGAGAGTGGGCAAATGTCTACCCCAGAGCCTCCGTCCAACATAACCCTTTTCACGTAGTACCCTTCGCATTTGACTGTTAGGTGCAGGGCTTTGTTATGTGCGGCCCCTTATGGGAGCAAGTCATTTTTGCTGAAGGAGATCTGGTTGATTGCGAAAAATCTTTCGGCCATTCTCTCCAACTGCTCTACAGAAGTCTCAACAGACATATATGCTTCGTTAAGGGTCTTGATCAATACCTTTTGATGTTCGGTGCAGTTCATCAATAGAGATAACAAGGAGACTTGTGCGGGAAATTTTCGAAGCTGGTCGATCACCTCATAATCTGCCATTTTCATCTTTTGAAAGAAGGCCTCCGCTTCTTTGGCACTCACGGGCTTCTTAGAAGGGAAGCACTTTCTAATGGCATTGTTCACCTCTTTTAAATTGAAATACTTTTTAGCCGAGTTATTTTCTTGAACTTCTCCTGAGATTTCTTTGCCTTTGTAGGTCACCACTGATTTGCTGTAGTTCCAGGGCACATATGTAGGATCCGTCATGGGCTTTTGTGATGCGCGGCCAATAACCATGGCTCACTCAGCCTTGGTGGATTAATTGGCCCCCACATCACATAAGCTCCCTTGGGCACATACATTTGGGTTGTCTTATTCAGCTCGAATCTCTTGGGAGGACTCAAAGTCATCTGCTTTTCTTTGCGGCCTCGAGGGACATAGAGAACAACATTTTTGGGAGGCGTTGCCCCAGTTTCAACTTCAACTTTCTTCTCTGACTTTGGAGGGGTGGTTTTGTTCTTTTTCTCCCCTTTGTCTTGCTTCGGGGCAGCTTTTGGTTTCTTTTCTACATCAGCGATGGCAATGATGGCCTTCAATGCTGGGTCGAATTCCTTGTCCTCACAAATCATTCCAATTACCGGCCCGTTGTTGTGGGTCGGCAGTGGGTTGTTAGTCACATTGGGAATATTTTCATCCCTTAACACTATCTTCCTTTGTTCTATAAAGTTCTCCACGGCTCTCTTCAGAGTCCAGCAATTATCCATGTCGTGCCCTTCTGCCCCTAAGTGATAGGCGCATCGGGTACCGGCTCTATAAGCAAGTGATGCTGGGTTTTGCCTGGTTTAAGGAACAGGCTATATCAGACCCATTTGAACAAGCTTTGGTAACAGGCTGGAGTAGGTTTCACCAATTGGTGTAAAATTTGGCCTCTTGGGTGGTTCACAAGGGTGGAAATTGTTTTGTGGAGGCCGGGGGTTGTAGTGGTTTTGGTAAGGAGGCTGGTTTCTAGAGAATGGAGCTTGGTTCCGATTGGCTTGTCGTCGTGGCCGGACATAAGGTTGAGCATTCATGGCTGTGTATGGCTGAGGGGCATATGTTATGTCTTGGTAGGGGTAATAGTGATGCGGGGTCCTTTTTGAGAAAAGGGATCTGGGAGTACAGTGTTTTCTTGCACCCAACGCTGCCATGTATGTTTCTTCCTTTTTCTTGCCCTTTGCTACTCCTCCAGACCCACCATGAATGGCTTGAGAGGTAGCTCTGATGGTGGATTGGCTTAGAATTCGACCCATTTTCAACCCATTTTCAACCATTTCACCAATCTTGATGGCTTCAGCGAACGTTTTACCCATTGTGGACATCATATTTTGGAAGTAGTCAGCTTCCTGAGCTTAAAGGAAAACTATGACCATTTCAATCTCATCCATCAGAGGCTTTACCCTAGAGGCTTGTTAACGCCATTTAACTGTGTACTCTCGGAAGCTTTTCGAGGATTTCTTCTTCAAGTTTATCAATGAGTTCCTATCTAGAGCAATATCAATGTTGTACTGGAACTGCCTGACGAAATCTCTAGCAAGGTCATCCCAAATATGCCGGCGGGACATATCTTGGTCCATGTACTACTCAGATGCGATGCCAACCAGACTTTCTCCGAAATAGGCCATGAGGAGTTCTTCCTTCCCACCGACTCCTCGCAGCTGGTTGCAATATCTCTTGAGATGAGCAATAGGATCACCGTGTCCATCATACTTCTCAAATTTTAGGGTTTTGAATCCCAATGGCAGATGCACATGAGGGAACATACATAAGTCAGCATAGGATACATTTTTCTGTCCATTCAAGCCTTATATGCTTTTGAGACTATGTTCCATACTCCTCATCTTCTTCGTAATCTCTTCTTGCTCTGGGGTTTTGGTGGCTTTCTCTTGCCCTGCGGTGAACTCATACCGGGGTGGTTGGGAGTAAGTATAGGTGGGAAACTGTGTAGGTTCCAGTGGGAAAGATGGTGCTTGGAAGGTGAAGGATGATGGGTCAAAGCTGGGCCTGGGCAGTGTAGGCTGTGCCGTAGCTGAGCAAGGCGGAGCAGTGAAGATATTCGAAGCTGCACCTGAATCTAACACCTAGGGGCAAGCCTCAAAAGGTGTTCCCACAAAGTTGGCGGAAAATAGTAGGGTATCATAGTTGGGTATTTGGATAGTTTATGAGGATGTTGGAGGTCCCACCTGCCCTGGGAAAAAGCTCGGGAAATCTAGGGATTGCACTTGGTGGTTCTCTTCCGTTTGCCCAGGCGTTCCACATTTCCATCATGCGGAGACGCAGTAACCTGTTTTCCTCGGCAGCTGCCGATTTTGAAGTTGGGATGCCTGAGATTGGACTCTCATCCGTAATAGGAACTATTGGCAGAGTCATTTCTGAAGACATTTCAATGCTTCCATTCGACCTCGTGAAGTATGAATGCGAAGCCAGACTACCACAAAACCAACCACCTTTCTATAAACCTGGACTTAACAGTAGACAACAAACCGGTCAGTTTGAAGCAAATAACACATAGGTAATCACACGTTGGGGTGTGATACACCTATACAGTCAAATGTGTTTCTACGTGTATCGCAACGGTTACATGTTTCATCCCGACTTTACTTATTTTCCCCAATTTTCTCTTCTTTCCACTTCCAATCTTTCACCTATTTTTCATCTCTTTTCTCGCTCTCTTTTCTCATTTTTCCTTTGATTTTTCTTCGGTTCTCTTTTCTTCCTTTTTGGGTTTTTCTTCTGGGTCTTTCTTTTCACATCCCTTTCTTATTAGAGTTATTTACAAAATCATGACCAGATCTGATGAGGATTGCCTACATATCACGACGCCGCATGAATCAGATCATTATGTAGTTCAAGAAAATAAATGCGAAAAATAAAGATTTTTTTTTGGGAATTTTTGATTTTCATTAATAAAAACTTTTCTATTACAAAAGACTTCAAACTACTCATTTTCTTGGAACTGCGAACAGACTCAAAATAAACCAAAATACAGACTCGATAAATGAAAAATCAGGAATACATTAAGGCTTCGACTCCTGGGGCCCGTGGGACATCATTCGGTCTCGCCACGGGCCTATATGCAAGATCCCCTTGAAGTCGTTCCAAATCACTCATTATCTGGCAGACGAATGTCATCACTGCAGCGAAGAAAGTGATTCGAGTCATGTCCTCACATGCTTGGCATTTCATGACAATGTAGTCGGCAATGGCTCTAACCCTCTCTCGGATTCTACCCTTTTCCTGAAGTATGTAAGCACGTGATTTTTGCCCTACATGAGAATTACTCCCAAAAATTCAAAAATAAAATAATTTTCCTTGGTGTGCAATTTTGTGATATTTTTGAATAATTATTTGTATTTATCTGTGCATATTTATTTGTTAAATTAATAAAAATACAAAAATATGTCGCATTTTGCATGTAGGATTTAATTCTACAATTGTTAGTAATTAAATTTGTTTTACAAAAAATAAAAATTACAAAAGTATGCATCGTTTGCATTTTTAGCATTTAATGTCCAAATATACAATTTTATGCTTAATTATTAGTTAATTGTGCGTTAATTGTTATGGGGAGTTAATTTGCGCTTTTATAACTTAATTAAGTTCTTAATAATAAGTTTAAGTATTTTTATAATTTTGTTTTAGAAAAATAAAAGAAGAAAAGAGAGCAAAATATAAAGAAAGTCGGAATTGGGCCTCTTCTTCGATTTCAAGCCACAAGCCCAAAAAAATGATCCAATCTTCCCAAACGACCCAGTTCATTTCGAACTGGGTCGACCCAGTCCATAACCCAACACCCCTATTATATTACATTTCATAAAACAACACAAAACAAAAACAAAAAAAAGGAAAACCCTAAAACACTAAACCAATCCGCCCCCCCCCTCCTTTCTCTTCATCTTCCCCAAAGCTCTAAGCCTTCCAACCATGGCTGCCCCTATCTCATTCCCTTCATCCCCACGCCACACACACACAACTACGTCGACAACATACACACACACAACCACGGCGACGTAACACACACACATCCGCGGCTTCACCAACATGAACAACCATTCATGGTCGATTCCTCCATTGTCGCTTCTGCTGCATCGTCTGCTTCTTCTGCTGCTGCTGCTGCACATCGAGCAGTTGGTTCGAAGCCACCTCGTCGCCACTGCTTCGTCGTCAACCAAGCAGACCACGTTGCTGCTTCTCCGTCGCAGCTGCTGCCCGCGTCCGCCATTGACGCAGCCGTTTCTGCTCCTTCACCTGCTGCTCGCAACCGCTGCTGCCTCTTCGCCATGACCAGCACTGCTGCTCACGTTTCTGTTACTGCGTTGCTGCTACTGCCTTTGTTGCTGCTATTCCGTCGACCACCCTTTGTCGTCTTCTTCGTTATGTCAAAGTTTCGTTGGTAGTCTTGGTACGATAATCATTTTTCGGACAGATTTGTTTCATTCAAGATCTTCGTCGTTTACGGTTAGTTGTTCTAAGTTTTATTTTGTCCATAATTTGTTTGATATTTTCAGATTTTGAATTAGAATAAGTTTGCTTTATTTTTCTTATTTGCTTTTAGATAAAAATTGTTAGTTTAATTATATTGTTGTTAGATTTAAGTTGAAGATTCAATTTAATTATTTTCAGTTTGTTTTATTAATTTTAAGAGGATTTAGTTTTAATGTAGAAAGGTGTTAGTTTAAATCGTTTAAATCCGTTGTTTGTTGTTAATATAGATTTAATTCGTATTCATTTTTTGAAGTTGGTTTTAATTCAGTGATTTAATGTGAAGTTATGTTTTGGTTTTAATTTTTGGATCATGTATCTTTGTTATAATTTTTGTTGGATTTAATTAAGAAAGAATAATTGATTATTTGAAGATTAGTGATTTGAATATATTTATTTGTTTTGTTTAAGTTTAATTCGAAGTTTGAACAAAGTTTGTTTGTTATTGTTATTGAATATTTTCATTCATGTTCATACTTTGTTTGGTTGATCTTGAATCCGAAATTTGTATAGTTTGATTTCTTGTTTATCATTTATGATTATTTCTTGAATTTGTCTCATAATCTTGTTTAAGTTTAATATAGGAATTGTTGGTTGTAATGTTGTTAGATTTAATTTTAAGTTTAAATGATCATTGAATTTAGAAATCTGAATATATTTGTTTGTTGTTGTTGTGGTTATTGAATCTGAAAGTAGGTTTGTTTGTTGCTTAAAATATTGTTCAATCAAATTTTAGTTGTTCTTTGTTGTTCAATTTGTGTTCATGTGATTTGTTGTTGAAATGTTGAAGAAATCATGTTCATGTGATTTGTTGTTTGAACATTGTTAGAAATTGATCATATTGTCTATATTTTGGTTAAGTTTGATTAATTGATTGTTATAGCTGATGGGGGTAGTTTGGTAATTTGTAGTACGTTCAGGGGTAAAATGGTAATTGCAATAAGGTCGGGGGGTAGTTTGGTAATTGAACATTTTGTAATTCTTTATGTTAAGCATGAGGAACAAAATGTAATGGGGTGGGTTTTGATATTATTGTTTAATTGAATGGGGGACAAGACAAAATGTAGTGGAGGGAATATGGTAATTATTTATGTTAGGCATGGGGGACAAAATATAATGGGGTGGTGTTGATATATTTATTTAATGTAATGGGGATGAGTGGGAAGAATAATAGATTTTGTAGGAAAAAGTATTGATTTATTAGTTAATTAAAAGGTTTGGGTTGGATAATAAATAGAAGTCTTGAATCAGATTTTAAAGAACAGAGAGGAGAGATACGAAAGATACAGAAATAGAGAGAAGAATAACAGAGAGAATTAAAACACAAATACAGAAAAAAAAACTGAATATTTAAGAGAGAGAAAAATTCCGAAAAATATTCAAACTTTCAAATAAAAAAAAAACTAAAAAAAATCTTCTGCTTTCTTTCATTGTTTGAAATCAGCGTTAATTGTTGTTGTTTCATCAAAGCTTGAAGCTTTTGTTTTGGGATTACTACTCCATCGGTTTGCAAACTCGGTTCCTGGGTTGTTACTGTTGCTGGACTGTTGTTGTTGTGCTGTATTGTTATTACTGCTGCTGATTCTCATCTTCATTTTCTTTTGCTTCCAATATCAGGTACACAACTGACACGCTGGTTATTGTAAACCGAAATATGAAGCATGAATACGAAAAATGAAGAATTGAAATTCTGAATTATATTTAATTATATTTTGAATTTTATTTGTATGTATAAATTATTTTAGCTTGCAAAAATCAGAATCATGTAGCTATTTAATACATATAGTGGAACATTCGACGATAGTTTAACAGATGAACTATCTACATATATTGCCTAAAAATAAATAAATAGTGTAGTAACTCCGTCGAATCAAAAATCAAACGAATAGGCCATCTAGTAGGAACCTGGTAGAAATATTGTTTAGTTAAATAATATTGGTTAATTTCAGCATGTAAATGGTCTAGGATTAAAATTAGAATTGCTATGTTTTTTTTTAATTGACAAACTGAGAACATGCCTAGTATAATGTAACTAGGTAATAACATGTAAATAAATTAAGATATTTTCTCTTTTATTTTGTAGAGACAAATTTAATAAGAGAAAAATGTAGGCATTTTAGGACCGTCCTTTGAAAATAAAATGAGATGAGTCTCGCCCAATAAAATGCACCAATTGCGGGGCCCTCAATAAATATTTAATTGAGTATTTAGAATTCGGGATGGACTGTTTAGTGAATTCCACAGTCTTACCCATAAATAATAATACGCTAATCGCTTTAGGCACGATTTTAATAATAATACATTCTTAAACATGGGTGCGCATTTATGCGACCCAAATCCAAATCCTAAAACATTGAATAAAAATACGTTCCGGATCGCGGGTGCATTTTATGTGACGCAATCCAAAGACATGTTTTTAAACGATGTTCACATTCTTGTAAAAATAATAATAACAATTATGAAAGCGGTAAAAAGATAAAATTTGCACATAAGTTCATATTTGTATAAAATCAGATAATCAAGCCGAATATAACAGTTGAGCGACCGTGCTAGAACCACGGAACTCGGGAATGCCTAACACCTTCTCCCGGGTTAACAGAATTCCTTATCCGGATTTCTGGTGCGCAGACTGTTAAACAGAGTCATTCTTTTCCTCGATTCGGGATTAAAATTGGTGACTTGGGACACCCTAAATCTCCCAAGTGGCGACTCTGAAATAAATAAATAAATCCCGTTTCGATTGTCCTTTAATTGGAAAAAACTCCTGTACCCCCCCCCGGGGGCGGAAGAAGGAGGTGTGACAAAGTAGACGCCCGACCTGCTGATTCCTGGCTTCTAACACTTGAGAGTCGTGAAGGTGTTGATTTTGCAATTGTTGTATTCCTTCCTCCATCTGAGCCATCAAATTATAACAGTGTTCCATGTCAGCTTTGAAATCGTTAGCCTGCTTGGCTGCCTCATTCTCAAGAGTAGTTACCTTTCTTCTCAGACTGGTGATTGTCCCTTCATATTTTCTCTTCATTTGTTGCACAAACTATGTCCGACCTTTTGCATTTTCCGCTAATTGAGCCCGGGCGTTTGCTAGACTGGCCTCAGACCTTTCTAGGTCATCTTGACACTCAAGGGCTTTCTTTTTCAGACTGCTTATAAGCCTTTCATCCGCTCGGCTTCTTTTCGGGTTTCTAGCATCTATTTTCATCTTCCGAATTTGAGCTTTGAGGGCTTTATTTTCTTGATTTAGTTTTTTCTTTTCTCCCTCATCTGTGGTGGCTTGCAAACCATTTTCAAACTGAAGGTCCATGACTTACCTTTCCAACTGGCTTATTTTAGCCTGTAGCTTTCTTCTTTTGCCAACCAGCCCCACTGCTCTTGCGAGTCGCTAGTAAATTGTTGAACGTGGGCTCTCTTTGTAGGTCTCTCAAGAATCTGAAATCTTTTACCGAACCAAACAATGTACTTAGAGTCCACTTCACCTCTAGCTAGATCTCGCACCATGGTCTTAGGTTCAAGAAATCTACATTCATTCCACACCTGGCGAATTCTCCCTTCTGGAAATACGACTTTTGGGCCCAATTCAATGACATGTTTACTCAAATCTTCGTCATGGGGGACGGTTTGAAACCTTCCTAATTGGCGCAAAACCTTGTGGGGAGCATACGGCTGGATGCTCCGGATGCCCATCAGGAGGAGATAACACACTTCAGTTGACATGTATACTGCTTCGGTGACAGGAAGCCATCCGAATGCCCACTCAATTTTATCGGCAGTCAAAGGGCTCAAATGTGCAAGCCAAGCTTCAGTCCCCTCGGGGAATTCAATACCTACTACTCGGCTTTCAAATTCTTCAATGCAACTCAAACCGGTCATACCGTAATTCATATACCCAACCCGGTGGCAGAGATGTTCCTGCATCCATAATTGTAGTAACAAATTGCAGCCTTGGAAGAACTTTCCCCCTTTCCGACAGATAGTCAAAGCTCGGTAGATTTCAGATAAGATCAGGGGAACCACAGTGTCGTTGGCTTTCTTGATTGCAACATCGATCATTCCTACGAGACCTACCTCTATATTACCATCTTTTCACGGGCAGACTACAACACCCAAGAATGTTACTATAAAAGCCAAACCACGCCTTGCCTCCTATTTGTCTTATTCCCGGAATGGGTCAGACCAGTGTTCGGTTCTTCAAAACCTCGAGGGTTACCATAGCGTTGATACAAGAACTGGAGAGTGCAATAACCTTCAGATAAACTTCCATCCTGGATATCCCGACTAATACTCAGCAGATCCAGAAATCTGTGGGGAGATACCGGTTTTGGTGACATTGGATCTTGACTTCTAAGGTTTCCATTAAGGCTTGAATAACCCGCAACTTCCTCCAGCGTGGGTGTGAGCTCAAAGTCAGAGAAACGGAACACATTGCGAGTTGGGTCCCAAAAAGGTACTAAAGCTTCAATTATGTCCAACCTTGGCTCGATGTTCAACAGTCCGACGAGGCCTCCCAGAACCTTTACCACAGTTTCTCTACTGCCTTTTCCTAGATCATTCCACCACATGTGGAGCTGTAAGAGGATCTCTTTAAGGGCTATGAAGGGTTCAATTTCATTTGTGTTCATCCTGCACATTTATTAAGGTGATTTAATAACTCATTTTGACCCAAAAGAGTAACACCATTTTTTCAAAATTTTAATTAAAAATAAAACCCGGTTTTGCAGATACGGCCTTTTAGTATTTCGGGGAAGAAGATTTTAAGGCTGAGCCTACTAATCGGTCGAAAAATAAAAAAAATGACCAGAGGTGGCTGTTCTTGCAAAAACAACCTTCCGGTGCCCTTTTGGGGACATTCGGCTTATTTTAGACAAGAATGGCATCACCCTGCTTATTTGTGACAAAAACTAAAATTGTATTGTTTTTGGGCTATTTTTGCAAAAGAGAAGTTGGACCCGATGAGGGTTGCCTACGTATCCCACATTCAGTGAGAATCAAACTGGCGTAGTTTGGGAAGATTTAGAATGGAGTAAATAAGCGAACTCTTTTTTTTGCCTTTGGTTACTTTTATAAACTCCAACCATGAAAGCTTTAAGAAAAAGAAAGACATTTTTTTTTGAATTCTTTTTTTTTTTTTTTGAAATTTTCGAAAGTTTGATTTTGTTTCTTTTATTTTTATTTTTTGGAAGTAAGACTTTTAAAAAAACAAAAAATTCTTTTCTCTTGATTTGAACTTTGAGAATTCCAAAAGTAAAAGAAACATTTTTTTTTGAATTTTCATTTGTTTTATCTTTTTCTAAGGAAGAAAGAAAATATTTTTGAAGCTTTTTATTTATTTGCAAAAGTACTTCTAAAGAAAAGCAAAAATATTTTTGGACTTCAATTTTTCAATTTTTTTAACATTTACGAAAGAAAGACTTCAAAAGAGAGAAATATTTTTTTATTTTTATTTTTGTTTTGACTTGTGGATTTTCGAAAGAAGGACTTTTAAGAAAACATCTCGGATTTCTGAGTGTACTTTTAAAGAAAAGCGAAAATATTTTTGGACTTTAATTTTTCACAATTCTTTTTGATATCTAACGAAAGCAAGACTTTTAAACAAGGAAAAGATTTCTTTTTTAATTCAGTTTTTTCTAAAAAAAAAATTGAAATAATAAATATTTCAAAATAACGGAAACTCGTATTTTGGATTTAGATTTTGATTTTACTATTTTTTTTTTAATTTTAAAAAAAAAAACTTCTTTTTTTGAATTTTTTAAGGAAAGATTTCTAAAGAAAGGAAAATATTTTTGGATTTTTAAAAATTGGGGTCGGAACCGATGAGGTTTGCCTATGTATCTCACATCCGGTGAGAATCAGACCCGCGTAGTTCGGTCAGTTTTGACAGAACAGGGAAAACATGGCACTTGAAAATTTTAGCTCATTTTGAAATGACTTTTTTTTTTCAAAATTTCGACAGAGTTTCAGAATTTTCTAAATACCTACGTCTCACTCCTATTTTTGATTTTTTCTTTTTTTTTTTCTCTTTTTTTTTTTTGATTTTCTTTCCCTATTCTAAAAGCCGGTCAACATGCAAGCCGAAACAAACTGATGCAGAAGTAGCACGTAAGATGCATCAGGATGGTCTTTTTAATTTGGGTACACTTGTCCTAGACGGACCCAACCCCTGTGTTGAGTCCCCAAAGTCAAATGCACGTAATGCAAACAAACATTCCTATTAGGGATCCGGCATGAGGCTGTGTTATTCTAGGTTTAAAAATCTAGGTGTATTGTTCTAGACTTGGCTTACCCGAGCAGACAGCTCGAGCCGAGGGGGGCAGCGTACTGGGAATACAGAAGCTTCACCGGCTTTGCAACTTGTCCGAACCTCGTTCTAAAATTTGGATATAACTCTAATAGAAAAGAAGTCACACGAAGTGCACACTTCCCAGAAGATTTAGAAGACTCAGAGAGAAGAGGGTTTCGTAACAGTTTTATATACAATTCAAGCAATATCAAAGCGGTAAAAAGCAGTATTTAGCACATTAGGCTCAACACGTAAAATCAGATAACACAAGCCAAGTATAACAGTTATTCTAAGCTCGAATTCTTGAACCCTGAACCAAAAGTTCTGGGTTATGTTCCCCAGCGGAGTCGCCAGAGCTGTCACACCTCCTTTTTACCCGCCCAAGGGGGTGTAAGAGAGTTTTTTCAATTAAAGTGACATTCTTCGAAATGAGATTATTTATTTAATTTAGAGTCGCCACTTGGAATATTTTACTTGGTGTCCCAAGTTACCGATTTATTTTTAAATCCCAAATCGAGGAAATTCGACTTTCCTTTTGAAGTCTGCGAACCAGAAATTCTAAGTAAGGAATTCTATTAACCCGGGAGAAGGTGTTAGGCATTCCCGGGTTACGTGGTTCTAGCACGATCGCTTAAACTATTACAATTGGCCTATTATCTGATTTTCTACATATTTCAAACCTATTGTGCATTTTTAATTTTATTACCGCTTTTAATTATTTTAAACCGCTTTTTAGGATTTATGGAGTTATTTCTTGAACAAGCTACGATTGTCGTACACTTGCCATTTTGGGACACGTCGCAAACCACGCTACATGAAATGCACCCGCGATTCGCGACATGTTTATTTTATTATTATTCGAAGTTGTTATGGTCGGGTCACATGAAATGCACACCCAAATTTGGATTTACATATCATAACTGTGTCATGGGAACAGTACCCACACTCACGATGATTTAATTTCGCGCCTAAAGCAAGCTACAACGTTCTTAAGTTGTTTAATATAATCTAATCTAAGGTTATTGTGAATGGGCCAACATTATAAAGGATTTTTTTTATGACTAGCACTCCAAATACAGAAGAGATGTAAAATAACTAAAAAAAAAAGAAACATTCATTGAACTAAAAGAGACAAAGTAAATAAAAAAAATGCTGAGAAATGGACGTAAAAACTCAAATGATCTAAACAACAAACTATAACCAATGAAACATATGACATTTGGAAAGTATTTCCTTTCCATAAAAAGATAAGAATAACATATTCACCTTCTACTTCCTTTTTTTCTTAACCAAAAGAAACTACATTTTTTATAGTGCTTTGGAAATGAACAAGAAAGATTTGGAGAGAGTTTCCCAGCTTATGATAGTAGTATATGATAAATGGGCGTTACATGAGAGTTTTAAAAGCTCCCATACCATCTTTTTAACACACTCACTAACATTCATATGAAACAATCGGGCTTGCTATAAACAATTTACAATCACTAAAAGGCATTCACTTGATGGAATAGATCCATAAAATATTTAATCAAAGCATAAAAAAAAATACATGCTAACAGAGATGCCAAGAATTAAGCTAAAATGTTAAACCTCTACTAACACAATAAAGTTATAGAAAAATTGAAGGTGAGAAAAGGACCGTTCTGCTTTGGATTAACGAAGAAAACTCAGGAAGAGTACATTGAAGAAGAGAGAAACATATAACTTGAACGCTAACGAGGCCATCAACCAAAGACCACATACGTAAACCTCGAACCGGCGAACTCGAAACGACCTCGACCCCAAGAAAATACAGCTGTTACGGGGCTATTTTGCAGCGATTTTGAGGCTGAACTTTGTTGCTTAACTTGGCGGGTTTTGGAGGTGGCTGGAGGGTGTTTTGAAGGCTGATTTTAGCGGCACGACGCAGCTACTTTCGGAGGTGCATTTCAACCATATTTTGGCTGGTTTTAGGACTGATTTGGATCAGTGTTTGCTGAGTTTTTGGAGCTTTATTGACTGGTTTCAACGGAGTTTTAGTGGAGTTATGTTTGGGTGGTATTTTTGGAGCTTTACAAGGTATTTTGAGGGAGTTTAGAACTAATTTTCGAGGAGGGAGAAGGGCTGTTTCGTTTTTTCCATTTGTTTTAAGATGATCCCTTGAGAAGCTGGAGGGAGGACCCCTTTATCAGATGGGGGAGAGTCTTTTTCTTAGCTTAGAGTTTAGGGAGTAATATTTTTTTGGGGAGAGTGGGGAACATGACTGGGGAAAGTGGGGAACATGAGTGGAGAAAGTGGGGGAAATGGGAAGTGAGTGAGAAAAATTGGAATAAATTCAAACATGGTCAAAAATTAGTTGCTCACAACGATCGATATCAACGTTCGAAGAAATGGTAGATAAGTTCGTCATCGCTCATGCGGGAGCGAAAAAGGCAGAGGCCAGGGTAAATAATATCTTCGCCGTCAGGCAAACGACAGGCAAGGGACTTCGGGATTTTCTAGCCCGATTCAATAGGGTAAGGATGAGCCTACCGAACGTGTTAGAAGGGATGGAGGTAGCAACCTTTCAAAATGGGTTAAACAAGAACGGGTCAAAAGCAACCAAAAAGCTACTAAGTAGACTCATGAAGTACCCCTTCCCCCCACCACGTGGGAAGAGATCCATAATGCCTATTGCGCCGAAGTGAGGGCAGACGAAGATGACCTGAACGACCCGATCCAGCGACTAACCTCGGTCCAAACCTAGACAAGGATAGATCGCCGCAACGACGGCCGAAGGGATCAACTACCACATTTCAACCAAGAAAGGCACCAGCCCTATGTCCGAACATCCAACCTACCTCCTCCACGACATACAGATGTCGCGCTTCGACACATCGCAACGCCCCAAAATGAAAGAGGTATGCCTCCACTGTTATCTGCTCATAACTTTTGTGTTTCTCCTTTAGAAATAGTGTACACACTGGAAAAGCTCGGCACAAAGGTACAGTGGCCGCAAAAGATAAAGTTGGATCTGAGAACCAGAAGATCGAACGTTCTGTGTGAATTCCACCAGGAAAAGGGACACAAGACCGAGGACTGCATAGGTCTGCGACAAGAAGTGGTAAGAATGTTAAACCATGGATGCCTGAAAGAACTGCTAAGTGATCGAGGATGGGCCAACTTCGCTCGTGGACGCAATCAACCTCAGGGACCTCCAAAACTACCATCACCAGCTCGTACCATACAAATGATCATTGGCGGCGACAACGATACGATAATCAACAATGTGAAATTCACCACCACATACAAACTCAAACGGACAGTCGCCTACGAATGGTATGATGACCTCAAAGACAGTATCATCTTCGATAAGTCGGATACCAACAGTTTGTCTTTCCCTCACTATAATGCTTTGGTTATAACTTTATGCATCGCGGATACCGAAGTAAAAACGAATAATGGTGGATGACGGAAGTGGCACGTGTATTGTTCACCCATGAGTTCTCATGCAGATGAGGCTCGAGGATAAACTAATACAGCGTTGCATAACACTGACGTGTTTTAAACCTCTGGAGAGATAGTGCTACCCGTCCTAGTAGGAGGAGTCACCCTGGAGACAACGTTCCACGTCATGAACCAGGAAATGGACTACAATGCCATCATAGGGCGTCCATGGATGCACGCCATGCGAGCCGTCCCGTCGAGTTTCTATCAAGTAATCACATTTCCTATCCCATGGGGGATATTCAGCATCCGAGACGAGCAACGCACTGCCCAAGAATGCTACCGAATCGCCCAAGATTGCACACACACCAAACAACTAAAAGGGGCAAGTGCGGAAGCATATTAATCAGCTATATCGGGAACCAAACCCGACGTACAAATAGAGGCCATCAAAGACCCGGATGTCGTAGAAGCTTGCAAGGAAATCGTAGAAGACCCCGACCCCATCCAACTAGACAACACCAATAGCATGAAAAGGCTTATATCGGACACAACTTCTCAGAACCAGGTAAATATCGTGAGTTTTTAACTAACAACGCCGATTTGTTTACCTTTTCCCATTCAAATATGCCAGGAATCCCAAGAGATAAGGCCACACACAGGCTGAATGTCGATCCTCTTTACCCACCAGTACGACAAATGAGGAGAAAATTCAATGCCGCCGTCAACGAGGTGGTCAGCGAAGAGGTTGATAAATTACATGTCATTGGTTCCATCCGAGAGTCGAAATATCCCCAATGGGTCGCTAATGTGGTCACGATCAAAAAGAAGAATGGGAAATGGCGGATGTGTGTCGACTTCACCGACTTGAACAAAGCATGCCCGAAAGATTCCTTTCTGTTACCACATATCGACCAGCTCATCGACGCAACGGCGGGACACGAACTACTGAGCTTCTTAGACGCCTATTCTGGTTACAACCAAATTCTAATGGCTGAAGAAGACCAAGAAAAGACCACTTTCGTCACTCACCAATGAACGTACTGCTACAAGGTAATGACGTTCGGACTCAAGAACGAAGGGGTGACGTATCAAAGGTTGTTACCAAGATGTTCAAAGAACAACTTGGTAAGACTATGGAGGTTTACATCGATGACATGAAAGTAAAGTCAAAAAACAAAGAGGATCACATTGGCCTTCTGAAGGAAGCCTTCGAGATATTGAGGCAATACGGGATGAAACTGAATCCCAAAAAATGCGCCTTCAGCGTAACTTCAGGAAAGTTCCTTGGTTTTCTGGTGTTACAAAGGGGTATCGAGGTCAACCCGGATCAGATCAGGGCCATCGAAGGAATACCGGAGACATTGACCAGCAAGAAGCAGGTGCAGAAATTAACTGGACGAATAGCCGCCCTGTCGAGGTTCATCTCACGATCATCGGACATATGCCATAAATTCTTCAATGTGCTAAGGAAAGACCATGGACTGCAGTGGAATGCAGAATGCATCGACGCCCTGAGAAAGCTGAAAGCATATCTGCCCTCGCCACCACTACTCGTCAAGGCAGACCCGGGAGAATGCCTACTAGTGTACCTAGCAGTCTCCGAAGTCACGGTAAGTGCAGTCTTGATCTACGAAAACAAAGGTACGCAATCCCCGATTTACTATGTCAGCAAAACCTTAATTGATGCCGAAACAAGGTACCCTCACCTTGAAAAACTAGCTTTGGCATTAGTCGTAGCTTCACGAAAGCTTAGACCATATTTTCAATGTCGCCCCATAAAAGTGGTGACAACTTTCCCCCTGAGGGTCATCCTACACAAACCAGAATTATCGGGTAGATTAGCCAAATGGGCTATAGAATTAAGCGAGCACGACATAACATACCAACCGTGAACTGCCATTAAGTCGTAGGTGCTCGCCTATTTCGTCGCTGATTTTAGCGTAGAAATATTGCCTGAAGTAGAGCAGGAGGCACTTCGCGCTTCCGCACATTCCGACCTCTAGGTCCTCTACACTGACGGTGCATCTAATGCAACGGGATCGGGACTGGGACTCGTCCTCAAGGTTCCTACGGGCGAAGTAATTTGTCAGTCCATACGACGCCCCGAGATGACTAACAACGAGGCCGAGTATGAAGTTGTGATTGCAGGATTGAAATTAGCCCTCAAATATGGCGCTCGAAGACTCGTCCTCCATTGCTACTCTCAACTCGTGGTGAACCAAGTCACCCGAAATTTCTAAATCAAAGAACAGAGACTACAAAAGTACCAGTCAGAAATTCACAAACTGCTGCCAGAGTTTGATGAATGTCGCCTCGACCAAATACCCAGGGTGCAAAATATCGAAGCAGACGGCCTCGCCGAGCTAGCAGCAGCCACCAAAAATATCAACAAGGAAAACGTGGTCATCCTTCTCCATTCCGCAATAGACCAAGTCGAGGTATATTCTGTAAACCTAACTTGGGACTGGTGAAACCGTCTTGTAACATATTTGCAGGATGGAACGCTCCCGCAAGATAAGAAAGAAGCCAAAAAATTCCGAATATAGGCAGCCAGATACAGCCTCGTAAACTGCGATCTCTACAAGAGAACGTTCGGCGGCCCCCTGGCCAAATGTCTCGGACAAATCAAACAAGGCGAGTATTAGAAGAAGTACATGAGGGGCATTGCGGAGCCCACACGGGAAACTGTGCCCTCGTCCGATGCCTCATCCGCGCTGGATACTACTGGCCCACCATGAAAAAGGAGGTCGCGGACTACATCAGGAAGTGTGAACAGTGTCAAAAGTATGCCCATATGATACACCAAGCAGGGGAACTCCTGCATTCCGTCACTTCGCCATGGCTATTCATAAAGTGGGGGATGGATATTGTCGGACCTCTCCCAGCAGGACGAGGTAAGGTACGTTTCCTTTTGGTTTTAACTGAGTTACTTTTCTAAATGGGTGGAAGCAGGTTCATACACTCAAATACGATAGCAAGAGGTCATCGCGTTCATATGGAAAAATATAATATGCCGCTTCGGCATCCCCAAAGAAATCAGTTGTAACAACGGAACTCAGTTCGTCGAAAAGAAAACGACCGTGTTTTTCGAAAAATGACACATCAAATGAATACTCTCCACACCATACCATCCCACCGGTAAAGGTCAAGCCGAATTCCCCAATAAAGTAATACTGAATATATTGAAAAAGAAACTCGAAGACACCAAAGGTCTATGGCCTGAACTACTACCAGAAGTACTATGGGAAAACCGCACTACACCAAAAACTAGCACAGGCGAGACGCCATATTCACTAGTCTACAGGACTGACACAGTTATACCCATCGAGGTCGGAGAGTCTAGCTTGAGATACTCCAACGAGAGTGGACCAAACAACTACAAAAGTAGGCTACAAGATTAGATGAAGTCGAAGAACGAAGAGACATGGCCCACATAAGAATGGTAGCCCAAAAGCAACAAGTAGAAAGGTATTACAACAAGAAGGCCAAAGTGCGACCACTCAAGGTCGAAGATTACGTCCTCAAAGCTAAAACACAAGCAACGAAAGACCCTAATGAGGGAAAACTGGGAATAAACTAGGATGGACCATACAAAATCACGGCGACAACAAATAAAGGAGCATTCCAGTTAGAGACAATGGAGGGAAAATTACTCCAAAATAATTAGAAGTCGCCCATCTCAAATACTTCCACTTCTGAAAGGAGGCGCCACCCGAGTCGTACTCTTTTTCCCTCATCTGAATTTTGTCCTAATCGGGTTTTCTCGGCAAGGTTTTTACTGAGGCGGCAAGGGGGGCGTCTCGAGGTTCGAAGTATTGTTCATTACCCCACCCGTCGACGTGTTCTCCGGACCGAGTAATGAAGGGACTGGATATAGATAATCAAATCTCCATTGTATGTACAGAGTCGACATATGATTATTATAAGAATATAATTAAATCGCCATTGTATGAATAAAGTCGACATGTATTTTCCTGCGGGAATATGATCAAACCTCCAATGTGACATCCCAATGGCCAAGGCCATCGACGAAAATATGAGTTCGACCTCGTTCGAACTACGACGGGATCCTACTTCGATGACAGTTCGAAGCAAGATCCCAATGGCCAAGGCCATCGACGAAAATATGAGTTCGACCTCGTTCGAACTACGAAGGGATCCTACTTCGACGACAGTTCAAAACAACATCCCAATGGCCAAGGCCATCGACGAAAATATGGGTTCGACCTCGTTCGAACTACAACAGGATCTTACTTCGACGACAGTTCGAAGCAACATCCCAATGGCCAAGGCCATCGACGAAAATATGAGTTCGACCTCGTTCGAACTACGATGGGATCCCTCTTCGACAATCGTTCGAAAATAGCATACCAGAGGCTAAAGCCATCACCAAAAGAAAAAGGAATCAACCTCACCCAAAAGCTAAATCGGCTTAACAGTTCGGTAGGCACCCCGGATTCCATAGATATTGCAAAGATCATCACCGAATCGACAAAACAAGTTCTACATTACATCAAAATGTTACTTACACCTATCTTTACAACGGGATCAAGCACGCCCCTTATAAAAGTCCTAAAACAAAAAGTAAGTACAAATAAAAGGTTACACGTTATCCCCTATTGGGTACGCATCTTCATACCAAGAGTCAGAAGCAAGACGGTTCGCATCATCGAAGTTGATGTCATCCCCGTCAGGAGTAAGAGGGTCGTATCCACATGCCTCCCGAGCTATCCGAGCTTCGGTATGCACGACCTGAAGCTCTACTTCAGTTACCCTCCCCTCGGCCTTGTACACGTCAAGTCGGGTCTCAGCATGGACCCACAACTCATATAAGCGATGAGGCACTACCGGATCGGCCGAGGCATGAGACTTAGAAGGTTGTGAGCGTCGACTTACATCCTCCGCTCTCAGCAAGGCCACTTATCCATTCAACACAGATACCTCCGCCTCCAACTCCTTAACATGCCCTTCAAGCCCTGCGATCTTAAGCTTAGAGGCCTCCTTCTCCTCGGTCAGCTCCGACCTACAAACACGAAGGGTATCCTCCAAGGCCACTGTTCCAGAAATAGCTGCCGCCAGCTTATCAGCACCGATGTTCAGTTCGCCCTTAATCCCCTCAATCTCCACCGCCTTCGTAGTGAATTCAGCGGTCAAACTGGCCACCCTTGCTTGTAAGTCGGCATTCTCAGCCATCACCCCCTGCTTAACTCAAGCTCATCCTCATTCACCTTAAGGGAGGCCTCGAGTTTACTATTGCGGGCGACAGTCTTCATAAGCTCCTCATCTCGCTCCCTCAGCTCTTCGACCTTGTGTGCTAGTTGGTCCTCCCTCTATTTGAGTCCTTCACGGAACAACTAAAACTCAGGGTCCTGATTATAAATATCAGCCATTGCGTGATGCTTAGCGCGATACTGTTGGTATTTGGAAGACATCCTCCCGTAAATGGTCATCCTCTTCCTTTCCCGACGCTTGCGCTCGGTCTCCATGATAAGGGTCTAGCACAAATAAAAGAGAGAAAATGAGAAGTTAAAGACAAAAACACATGTCGACAATCACAATGTAAGACCAACGATGAAAATGAAAAGAAAGACACCTACCTGCAAGGCCATGCCGACGACGTTCTAAGACAACTCCATGTCGCTCATTGCCGTAAGCACCTCACTCTCAGGGGCAACATATAGAGGGTCTAAAACAGACGCCACTTGGTCGCAGTTCAACAACAAATTGTAGTCTCCCGGAATAACTATGTGATGATCAGATCCCTCCACCCTGACCTCCACGTGAGTATGGCGACCTACAAACTCGCGAACGTCCTCTGGGTTGACATCTGAACCTAAGTCTTCGCCCTCGACACGACGGCCCCCTCCATCATTGGATGACACGCCACCCTCAGCGGAGCGCACAGATCCGTCCCCTAGGTAAATTCCTTCCGT
Source organism: Nicotiana sylvestris (assembly GCF_000393655.2). Lineage (NCBI taxonomy): Eukaryota > Viridiplantae > Streptophyta > Magnoliopsida > Solanales > Solanaceae > Nicotiana > Nicotiana sylvestris. The sequence continues at coordinate 27,964,923 of NC_091066.1, forward strand.
TTGGGGAGACCTCCCCGCTAGAATGGCGTCGACCATAAAGGTGGGAACATGTGCCGTCTGTGATGCCCTACTTCTACCAGCGTCCACGTCCATATCCTTCCCAAGCTCTATTCTCCTCCTTTTTCTCGACAAAGACTCATCCCCGTTAGAAGATTTGTCCAAAAGATGCGGGGTCGTTACTGAAGAAGCCTCCTCCCTCATGACCATGTCCCGAGAGGAACCTTCTACTTGAATAGGTTAAGCATGACCCCCTCGAACAGACTCAGTCAAAGTAAACTGCATTCCTACAGTAGCAACGGTCTGTCGGAATGCAGGGACTGGTGCCCTCTGCCTGGAAGCTCTCGACCTATCGTCATGGAGAGTTGTATCAATAGATGACGACATATGACCAACAAAGCGATAAGGGGGAAACACTTACCGGATGGCACTCTCGGGCCATAACGTTTTATGAAGGCGGGCCAATCTCGGGTTTCTGCTACATGGGGCAATAGACGGGCTACCCAATCCCTAATGTCGGCAATAGGGCGGGGCGGACGTCCCATAGCTGCAAACAGGAAACAAACGAACCTTATAATGAATATATATGAAGGAAGAGCAAAATGAGTGGCGACACTTACGAGTCTCGTTCCACCGTTCTGGGAACCTGGTGGAGTCAGAAACAATATGTTCAGTTTTGAAAAAGAAATACTTATGCCAAAACTTGCGACTTGCTCGGTCATCGGTCCCAACCACCAGCCCTTTTGTGCCACGATGCCTCAAATGCACCATAGTCCCCCTATGGAAGCTGGGTGAGAACAGGTGCAAGAGGTGATGGATGGAAACATCGCATTCCGCCAACTCCGCATACTTGGTCAACATCAGAAGTATTTTGAGCGTGTATGGCAAAAGTTGTGCCGGGCAAATTTGGTAGAACCTACAAAACTCTTCCGCTAATGGGAGGAGGGGAAAAGAGTAGCCAATCACGAAAGGGTACTCATAAAAAATGCAGTACCCAGGTCTGTGAACCTCTACAAAATCCTTTCCCACTGGAACCATGTCAACATGAGCGGGAATGTCGTACTTTGCACGAAGAGCGTCGATGTGAACTTGTTCCATCTTAGAGAATACGGGGGTAGGAGTAGAAGGGGGATCTTTGAAGAAGTCACTTCGAGACATGGGGTGTCTCGGCAGTAACTCCTCTACCATAAGAAGACTATCACCCTCTTCTACCGCCATACCCTCACCACCTGAAGGGGGCGCCATGGACAACGGGGCGGCCTCAGAAACTCCTTCACGAGATCGATGTGATCTTGGCGTGCTTTCACTAAAAAAGGATAGTGACACAGCCAAAAAGAAGAAGAAGAAGAAGAAGAAGAAGAAGAAGAAGAAGAAGAAGAAGAAGAAGAAGAAGAAGAAGAAGCAGAAGGGTGTTAAGACAAACTCGGAGAAATAAGGAGGGATAATCAGAAGTAAAATGGCCAAGAATTTTTGAAAAAACAAACTCTCCACCTATTTATAGGATTGGGTGGCGCCAGGATCTAAACGGAAGGCCACAGAGTTGCACCAAAATCAAAGCGACAAGCCATCAATCCCTCATCTCGAAAACACGCATAATGATGACGCACGTGAAGATGATGTCATTTTCCGGTAAAATGCATTACTTGGTGTCTTGCTAAGCACGCTGACCGCCTACCATTGGTCAGGCGTAACACCTCGTAGGGTCAAATTTCTCCGTAAGAGCGCATGGTGTCCGCTCATCGAGGACGCACTGAGTCGCAACCCCGACAAGCGGAGGGACTAACTGTATGGGTCCAAATTTGAACAAACACGACCGTTGATGAGTACGACGAACGACGAGATCCTCACAGCTCGACATCTTGCAGAGTGCGACCTTAAGGCGAACAAGAGACGGTACGACCCTTGCAGTAGTGCAGGCCCATTAGGGGACATTAGGAATATTCTTTCAAATATTCCCTATAACTGGTCTTTTAGAGCTCAGAAAGGTTGGGTTCCTTATATATATAGCATGAAACAACTTTGTAAGGAGACACTTTTGGCTAATCCGTAATATTAGCTGTAAACTTGCTTACATAAAGGATTGAGAAGATTATTGTGGAAGGTCTTTTTGGTCGGGATGAGATAAAGAATTCTTATCATCCATATTCTCCTTATCTATCTTTCGTTCTAGAGATTATTATACTTAGCTAAGATTTACCCCTTCATTTTTTTTGATTGATTTATTTAAAAAGGTTCCGATATCTTTTGAGTTAAACAATTTCTCCACCAAAAGTGCATTTGGCTGACACGTTGATTGTTGAATTGCACATGAATGAGAAATGAGAAAAAAGTGAAAGATGGGCATACCGCAACATGTCTATGTCAATTCTTTCTTCTATATAATAAAAATAATAATAATTCGTCAATTGTCAGCGACTTCACTCGAGCCTCATTTTGCTCAAAAGGTTCAGTTCATTAATTCTCCTTTGACATATAGATATCATTTGGTCACACAAACACACTCTTTCTTGTAGAGTCGTCAGTCAAATATTCTCTCTCACACACGCACACACTAACATGCACGGCTCATCTTTCCTAATCCTAATTCCTAGACCATATTCGATACAACAACTAAACAAGTGAAATCCGAGAAGAGTAATGTATTTGCAGTTCTAATTCATACTTTATAAAAGTAGAAAGTCTTTCATCGACTCAGTAAAGCATTGGCACAACATTTTATAATTTAATTTGAACCTTAGATATAAAGTATAATTTTTGGACGAAGGTATTAATTCGGACCCTTGAGCCACCTAGTTTCACCCCTAGCCCACGGCAACCTAACCTAGTCATACACACTACTACACGAGAAGTTTTATTGTGTGTCTCACACAACTGATATTAGTAGTGTGAGACTCCTTTTTCTCTCACAAATTTGTGGACCCCAATCTTACACTTTTAGGTCCACAAAAATCTGGATCTACAAAATTGTGAAACAAAAAAATACCTAATACAACTAGTGTCAGTTGTATGAGACACAAAATAAAATTTTCTCTACTACACCATCTCATAAAATTATTTTTTCCTCTGACAACACGGCATAATGCGAAAGGGTTCTAGGCCGGCCCCTACTCAAGCTTGATTTCAAATTCAATTCCTTGGATACTTGTCGCAATGCTAATTTGCTGCTGTAAAAATAAAAGCTGCATTTAATGTGCTGTAGTGTTTGACTGAAGGGAGTAATTGTGGAATTTAATTCTCAACTTATATTTGATCTAGGTTTGGCAATAAAATGTTAATGTAGAATATGCTGCTTAATTATTAGTTAGATAGTTCTAACACCCCCTCAGAATAGTTAAAATAGCACGGTCTAGCCAATTTTCGGACTGGTCATTCAAAAATAGTCAGTGTTTGCCAAGTCATTAAAAAATAGCCACTATTTTGCTGCAATAGAGACTGGTCCAGCATAATATACTGGAGTTCGATGACCCGTGTATGAACGTCCAGTATATTATGCTGGAATATTTTTCTGAATTTTGAACAGTGTTTTCGTTCAGATTTATCTTTACATAAAAAATGGCTAAATTTCAATTACTTTTGAAACTGTGGCTATTTTTGAATGACCACTTGTAAATCTGGCTATTTTTGAATTTCTCCCCTTAGAATATATACTAGTACTAGTGTATCAAAGTGGGCTACCATATCTATCAAGTTTTGGTTCTTTCGGACCGCAAAATTGGGTATCACATGAAAATTTTAGGAAAATTTTCGTTGCTATACCATATAGGAAACTATATTACCAAATATGTTCATAGTTTACATATTACCCTTCACGCTAATAGTATTTCTACATAATATAGACAATGCATTAAAAAGGAATCATTGTAGCTGTAGGCTTCCTTCTTTAGGCGCGCTAAAATTCGGGGATTAAATATTCTTTCAGATCTTCCACAACGCAAATCACGCACATTAATCTTCTTCGTCAGTTTCGTTTCAAATTTAGCGTCTCTGCTTTTTCTATACACTGTGTTTCAAACTTTTTTCTGATTTTACAAATCAAAAACGACTAAATCTTCTACAATACTTCTACATCAAACGCAATTATGTCCGAATTTCAGTAATACAAAGCAAAGGAAAAGAGAGCAGCAATTCCACCATTGACATCCATTAAAAAGCTTTGAAACTTTGAATTCAAATTTGGGTTTTCAAAAATCATTCTTTGTTTGGATTGGATGTTATTGCAAATAATTGGGAATATGGTTTGGAGTTTATATCTCAATTTTGAGGGGTTTGGTAAAGATTAAACTTAGTTTTGGCTGAATTTCGGATTGAAACTCGAAGAAGAAAAAGAAGAAGAAGACATGACATACATTATATTGCAGAAATTGTAGAAAAATTGTATTCTGTTGTTTATTTATTTTTCTTTTATTCATTTAACTATTGTATGAAAGTTGAACAACATTGTATAAAAATTATATTTAAGTGATATTATATTGTAGTTGTATATAACTTAGTAGAAATAATGTACGAAAATTGTAGATAATTTGTAGATAAGTTGTATAATATATAATTAGTTGTATGAAAATTATTTTTACTATGTATAAATCAGATACAAAATATACAAAAAACATATTGTATAAATTTTGTATAAAATTTCTATGTAAGTTTTATGTTATTGTAGTTGTATTTCACTGGGTGAAAATAATGTGTGAAAGTTGTAGAAAATTATAGATAAGTTGTATTCCTCTATAACGGGAGATGTTGGCATATCAAGTAACTTTAGTGTTGCAGACGAATATGCATGAAAATAAAGATAAATTCTGTTATAAATAGTTTGTAGAAATTTTGTAGATAATTTGTAGAAACGTTGAAATTTTGTATTTCCATATTAATTTTTCAAATGATATGCAGTTTTATTGTAGAATAAATGTAGAAAACAAGTCATTATGAGTCTTATTTGACTCATTCCTCACATTCAACCTATTCTACAAATTCACGCCTCTTTAAATACAATGCAATCATATTTTCTTGAATTTAAAGGTATAACAATATATATAACTTAAAAAATATTTTCTCCTCTGCACAAGTTAGCTCCAAAACAGGCGAAGTGGAATAATAAGCTCTCATCAAAACTTTTAACACAAAAATACAAAGCTCAAATTTTATGTTATTGTAGTTATATTTAACTGAGTGAAAATAATGTGTGAAAGTTATAGAAAATTATAGATAAGTTGTATTCCTCTATAACGGGAGATGTTGACATATCAAGTAAATTTAGTGTTACAGACGAACATGCATGAAAATAAAGATAAATTCTGTTATGAACAGTTTGTAAAAATTTTGTAGATAATTTGTAGAAACATTGAAATTCTGTATTTTCATATTAATTTTTCAAATGATATGTAGTTTTGTTGTAGATTAAATGTAGAAAATAAGCCATTGCGAGTCTTATTTGACTCATTACTCACATTCAACCTATTCTACAAATTCACGCCCTTTAAATACAATACAACCATATTTTCTTGAATTTAAAGGTATAGCAATATATATAACTTAAAAAACATCTTCTCCTCTGCACAAGTTAGCTCCAAAACAGACGAAGTGGAATAACAAGCTCTCATCAAAACTTTTAACACAAAAACACAAAGCTCAAAAATAAATAAACAACAGTCTACAATTTTTATACAATTTATCTACAATTGCTGCAATATAATATATTCTTCTTCTTCTTCTTCTTCTTCTTCTTCTTCTTCTTCTTCTTCTTCTTCTTCTTCTTCTTCGAGTTTCAATCTGAAATTCAGCCAAAACCAAGTCTAATCTTCACCAAAACCCCTCAAAATTGAGATATAAACTCCAAACCATATTCCCAATTATTTACAATAACACCCATTCCAAACAAATAATGATTCTTGAAAACCCAAATTTGAATTCAAAGCTTCAAAGCTTTTTAATGGCTATCAATGGTGGAATTACTGCTCTCTTTTCCTTTCCTCTTATATTACTGAAGGAACCCGAAATCATAACCATCAAATCGACCAGGTGTGTGCTCATCTTTCCCGGGCATAAAAACATTGGGAGAAGATTGCAGATGTGCCGACAGTGCCTTGGCTAAGGAAGAAATAATGGGATTTTGATACAGAAATCATGGGTGTGGGAGGGAAACGTGGGTGAAGGTGTGGGAATTGGAGAGAGAAATGTGGGGGGGAGTGGTATTAGAAGGAATATACGGTACCATTAAATTAGGAGTGTAATTAATACCTTTAAAAACCACTAATGGTATATAAATGATAATTAGGTATACTAAATGTAATTATATCAAACCTTAAATATTGAGGGTAATATAGTTTCCTAGGCATAGGAATGTTAAAATTCCAAAATTTTACCATGTCGAAACGCTCCTTAAACAAGCTTTTAATAATAACAAAATTACTAAGGTAGTGAAAGTAGTAAAATTTCATCATATTTGTACGAAACTGCAAAATTGATGGAAACAAAAGTAAAATTAAACCTTTGTTTCTTAGTTACTACCTGGAGTCCATTTTAAATGTCGTTTAGAGATTTTGACACCTATTTAAAATAACCATGATAGCATTAATCACAAGGCTTAACTGTTTACTCCCTAATTACTCATTTTCTTTCCTTAAAATGAGTAATAATTATTTAATTTTGATTTGTTAGGAAAAGCTTAGAACAAGCATATGAAAAGAATAATCCTTTACGTAATAATAACCCCCATTTGCTTAGAAATAAACTACTGGTGTATAATAGTTGTATAGACAGCTGAGCTGATTGTACAAAACGTTTTCTGTGTCTCACTTTTGACCACTTGACGAAGTGCCAAAAATATCCAACTAAAAATGAAGGAATAATTGCTCGTAATTATTTTGTTTTTGTCCAATTGTTTCCTGGCATTATTTGCTAGGATGATCTTACTTAGCTGTCAAACATAATCTGTGATGTTGAGACCTTCCAATTTTATTCCATCATGGACTATTTGGTATGAAAATTAAGAATATTGAAAGAAAGGGAAAGAAATTTTGAATAAGAATTCAAAGTTGAGGGAGCCAAATAGATGAAATAATAGATAAAAATTTACCCGATACTTAATGTTTGTACTAGCCAATAAATATATGATACATGTCTTTACATATATTTTTATCACCAGATAATAATAAAGTAATACGTATTCTTATGTTACACTCTAATTTACTGCACTTTAGTTGACTTTGAGCTTTAATCGCTAGTGTTTTGCATTAATTGTGTATTTTGTCTTGTAGGAGTGATTCCGAGCTATGTAGATACTATGGGATGAATTCAAGTGATTTGGAGCTTTGATGTCTGAGTAAAAGCCCAAGGAATTAATCCGGAATCGTGTTCGGCGATCAATGGAAGATAGTTAAGAACGAAATGAAGAATCGAGCGGGCATACAACGCATTGTCTAGTAAAATGCACATAGCTTTTCGCTCAAAACTCCATTTGGGCTCCACAATATATTGTTGGAAAGCTATTTAAAAGAGCTACAATTTTCATGTTTTACGTTTTCCTGAATTCCTATTACCACGGCGCGGGGCACGCCACGTCTGTGAAAATTTCCTGCAGCCTGTCAGAATCAGCGATCTGAACTTTTCCACTACCGCCCCACATGGCGCGTCGTCCCATGCGGCACGATAGTGCAAATTTTACAGAGTGATTGTCCTATTTCGCACGTGAAAAGGTATTTTCGTCTGGGCCCGACCCTACTTGGTATAAATATATGTAAAAATGCTATTTTGAGGACTGGGACATACTTTTGATATAGTTTAGACCGGGGATTCGACCTAAGGAGGTAAGAACACACTAGGAGCAAGGCGGGGAATTCTTCTACGAGTTTTCACTTCCTTCTTCCTATTTCCATTATTGGTTATGAATTCTAGTATTGTAGTTATGCATACTATTATGAATAACTAATTTGTTATCTAGGGTTTTGATGGAACCTATTGAAGGATGACTTTCTTGTTAAGTTAATATAGATTTACCGTAGCTTTTCTCTATTTGTTTAACTACGTTTATATTGTGGTTGGTTGAAGAGCTCTCAATCGACTGTGCCTATTTAGTATGTATTACTCGGGAGAGAATGCATATTTAGGTAGTTGTTGAACAACATCACTCCTAATGTATATGAGGGATCAATGCAAAGGGTTTAAAGGTGGGATTAGGGATAACGAAACCTTGGTGCGATCCGAGTGATCCGTACTTAATGCCAGCTAGCATAATTCGGGAGAATATGTCTAGTAAATTGTGATAGTTACTCGGGAGAGAATTACAACACTCAGAGAGTTCATGATCGGTAGAGAAAACTTAGGCAAAATTATAGGAGACGCAGCGGGAAGGATTCCGACAATTGAGGAAATCATAACTCTAGATCTCCTTAATCTTGTCTCTAACCCTTAGTATATTTAGTTGTTAATTTGCTATTTTAATTTGTTATTTAATTAGTTAAACACAAGAATCTTAATATCTATAAGCTAGGAATTGTTCAAGCTTTTCTTCTTGGTAATATTGAACAGTTGTAGCTAAGCCTTAGTTCTCTGTGGGATTCGACTCCGGACTTGTAAACCGGATTATATTTGCAGAGGCCGCTTAGTCCTTTTTATAAGGCATAGTTGGACGTGATCAAATTTTAGCGCCGTTGCCGAGGAACTAACGATGTAGCTGTAGGTGTACATATTGCTAGGTTTCAAGTTTGAACTTTTATTTTATTTTTATATTTGATTTTTTTTAATTTTTTTGTTTTACTTGTTGATTTGAGAACATGGCATCTTGGAACTATGAGAGTTTTGATGTTGGTAATTCTACTTTTGATCCTCTTTATGCATATTGTGGAGGAAACCACCCTTTGCAAAATTATCAAAATATTTTCGAGAGCGAGTTATGTGCACCAACTCAATCTTATATGTGGTGGTCAAGATGATCACTTTTATAGTTGTGATTATTTATCTTATCCTCCCCCAACCCTTTACTATGATGGTTCTACTTTTTCTCGTGAAGTTAATAGGAACAAAGAACCCAGGGAAGTTGATCTGAAGGATATCACAAATATGTTAAAGCTGACCAAGGATATGTTAAAGTGTTTAATGAAACTATATGATAAGAAACCACCGCATATACAAATGCAAGAGGCAACTATTCACAACTTGGAGGCTCAAGCGAATAAACTAATTGAAACTTGTGAAGTACAACAAGTTTACAGTGTGGATAGTAGCCAAGAAGAGCATGAATTGGCTACAGAAATTGCCATTATATTGGAGGAGTTGAGAGTAGAATATGACCAAACCAATCAACTAGAATTTGAGGATGCCGATGTTGTAGAAGAGATACTAGAGTCAACCAAAAACATTGATGATACATATGTAGTTGACTCTAGTGTCATTAGTGTTGAGGATCTAGCTCGGTCCATCAGGTTCGAGCTCGACCTATTCTGAACTCGGGCTTGAAATGACTTTTCGAGCCCATGAAATCGGGTACACCTGATTTCAACCGTATACAGATAGTCCCCGCATTTCTTAGAAAAAAGTGATAAGAAACGTTTTGATTCTCTATCCTCCGATACCTTGATCGTGACGCCCACTTCATGACGTTAGCGATAGAAGTAATTGAAAGGTCACGTCTGCATAGTTTCCAAGGTCTTTAATTGAAGGCGGCTGGCGGTCGGCCGTTAGCTTCCCCAAGCCGTCAAAGTGGTCCTTATAAATAGGTCTATTCCACAACTTTCACAATCTTTACTTCTCAAACTTTTCCCAAATCCGCATTAGCTTCTTTATCTCTGAGTTCACCCTTTCTTCAATTTGTTCTTGTTGCAGCATCAATTTCTTGCCTTCTTTTAAATTTCTCAATAGCAATGGCTAAAACATCTAAAATTATTCCTAAGTAAGAAAATGTCTCCTTATCATCGCGGTCGGTCGGTGGTAGAACGACGACGCCACCTCGTATCGAGGAATGTATTCCTGGGCCATGCGAGCTATCTTCCGATTTTAAAATCGATAAGCCTCCATCTATTCCAGGCTGATGCAGGCCTATGTCCCGATATATTTGCTCGATATCTGAGGCCGATATCAAATAGGTGAAAGAGGACTGCCATTGGGAGAATAAGAAAGTGGTGATTCCTTCCCTAGAGGAGGACATCACTACCCATGTGAAAGGATACCTAAGCGTGTATACTTATCCTTTCACACTGGGTCTCGTAGATCCGATACTGGTTCCTATAGATCCGGTCATTCTCGATTTTTGTCACTAGTACCGGGTGACCCTTGGCCAAATCTACCCTTCTTTCTGGCGTGTCTTCAAATTGCTCAGGTTCTTCTCGGGCAAGGTCAATGGGGGATTGCCTTTTGCACTTGACCATCTAATTAGGTTATACGGTCCACGCCTCTATCGAGGCGATTTGATAAAGCTACAGTGTCGGTCCTTAATGTCGCTATTCTCCAGTATCGATGAAGACAAAGACCGAGGATGGATGGGCCGTTTGTCCGAATCAAGACCTCCGACTTAAATCCTGCTGAAAGGATGTCATTTCCCGAGGAATGGAACATGAAACGTAAGTGCAACCCTATTGATCCTTACTACTATGCTTTCCATGTTCTTCCTCGATCTAATTCCTTTTCGATGATGCAGCTTCTTCTTGGTTTCCTGGTGCGGTCCCAGACCTCGCAGGTTGGGTCCAACAACTGGCCTCCACTTCTTCACACAAAGAACGCTGTTGGTGTGATTTGGCCAAGGTTCGGTGGGAAGCCAAAAACCATGGTGAGTTTCCTTGTTCATACATCGACGTTTTCCTGTAAAATACTCACTTTCCCTTTACGTAGGCCTCAGAGATACTGTTGCTATGAGGCCGCCCCCGCCCGGTGAAGAGGAAATCCCGAAGTCAACCAAGGAGAAGAAAAGAAAAAGGGCTTCACCAGCAAGTTCCCCAAAGCCCACGAAAAATAAAGCTCTAAAGCCTAGGGCCGATCCTGCAGCCCTATCTACGGAAGCGGTCCAACATCTTCGGGATGACGATGAAGAGGGAGAAGATGCCGACTGCCCGTTGGTAACTCAGAAGAGGGGGAGACTGAAGCTTCGAAGGGTGCCGAACCAGCAGTGGCTGATGTGGTTCAATCTCGAACTGAAGAAATCTCGAAGGGGAGTTCGAGCAGAGTCCCCGACTTTACAAAATTTAAATATTTAAAAGCTTCATTATAATATAATTATGGGATAGTTAATTATCTTTGCATTAATCAATTAATCCTAATTTTCTAATGAATTTCGAATTGGTTATGCAAAGCTGAAAGAGAATGTTCCGTTGTTAAATATATAAGAAATGATGAGTTGTGATAATCATAGCACACAAGGAAGGGTACTTTAATGGATTTTTTTTACTGTTTTCACGCATATTAAGGAATTCACTTTTTAACATTAATTAATAATGAAATTGATCATATTAATCTTAATTTGTTCATTGAAAATATAACAAATACTCCTAAACTTTTTTATTCCAAGAACACTTATGGAAAAAAGAAATTGAACTCTTCTTGATATTTAATAAGTAGTAAGGATTAGTAGCAATGGACAAATACTATCATGATTCATGACTATCGTGGTGGAATGATATTCATTATACACATTTAATTAGAGCTTTTGAATTAAAATAAAATAATTTTTGAATAGGAAACGCTTTCCTTTAACTATTAATCGAATTTTGAACTACCCTATAATCTTCGTCAAGTCAAATGTCACCTCTGAACAGAACTAAAAGTAACCAACATATTACTAACATGCACACTCTTTTACCTTCTTCCCCTATCTCTTTTCTTTTAAGTAGGTACTGACATTTAACCCAAGACAAATACTCGATGTTACAACTTGCTAACTCCATCTTCCTTTCCAAATTTTATCTGTCACCGGATACAGTACAAGATAAATATTTAAAAGCTATTACCATTATCCGCTAAAAGATTGTGTCGAAAGCATTTTTTTTCCAATTAATTTCATGTAAAATAATTCTAATGAACAAAGTGTTACTCCATATGTTTCAAATTGTATACTCCATATGATATTCTTTTTTTATTAGTTTGTTCTAAAAAAAGTTTGCATCTTTTTATATTTAAAAATAATTTACCTTTAAACTTTATATTTAACATAAATTTTAGTAATTTATTTCTTTTTTTAATTAGCTACCACCATATAAATTAAAATGGAGGGACTATTGTTCGTGCTCATTAAAAGAGCAGTGCACTAAGCTTGTACTATATGTGGATTCAAGGAAATATCGAACCACAAGGGTCTATTGTGGTGCACTATGCTCGTACTATATGTGAGGTTCAAGGAAATATCGAACCACAAGGGTCTATTGTACGCAATCTTACTCTGCATTTCTGCAAGAGACTGTTTCCACGACTCGAAACCGTAACCTCCTGGTCACATGACAACAATTTTACATGCTTCCTTTTAAATTGTTAAAAGAAAAAATACAATAAAATATAAAAGGATGTAACCTTTAACACAGAATCGCACGTAATTCCCTGCCAGCTTGTCTGCAGGGTGCAGACGGTCGAATTATTAGTCATCTTTTTAAAAAGCAAGAAAGAGAGGGTATAATGGCAATATTTCTTGTCGTAGGAAAAAAGCAACTGCAGAGCCAACCCCAACCCATCCCCATGATACTTGTCTGATATCACTATACATCCAGCTTTCAGCTTGTTTTTGAGTTTCACTTCACTACATGATAAGAAAACACAATCCCCCCCCTCTTTACCTCATTCTCATTCTCTGCTTACTTTCATCACTAGTTAGTAACCAGCTTAGTCATCGATCTCCTTGTTGTTGCTAATGGAGAAGGAAATGTTGGAGCTTTCTTCAGATCATATGACTAAAATGGAGGAGGATCATAACCACCAACTTTCTTCTTCTTCTTTTTCTCCAATGGCGGTTCCAAGAATCATGACAAGATCTAAGGGTGGTCTTGTAACCATGCCATTCATTATAGGTAACAATTTCCATGGAAAATGTCATGTCTTTTTCCACGACTCCACGTTCCAAAAGTCTTTCTTTTTTTAAATTATGTGTCCAATCAATTTATTTTTCATCTAAAATGGATGATAAGTGGGGTTGTCTGGTGCACAAAGTATCCTGCTTTCACGCAGGTCTCGAAAAGGACCGCACCAATAGGATACAATGTAGGCACTACCATGATGCAAACAGTAGTGGCTGCTTCCATAGTGACTTATAGTCAGAGTCAGAACTATATTATAAAATTAGGGGTCATCGGTACCCGTAAAGTTCGGCAAAAATTCCCTCTATATATAGTTTTAAAAAAATGGTTATATATTAGTAGAAGCATCTTAAAAAATAATTATATATTAGTAGTAGCATCTTATATTATTAGTAGCATCTTATATATATATATATATAAAAAGTAAATTTTGGTTGAATGCAAATGTGCATGTGGTACGACTATATGAGATAATTTTACCATTATTCTCTCTCCTCGGAGGGAATAATTAGTTTTAAATTTTTTTTATTTTTGTTCTTTTCAACTCTTTACTGCGGAATTTTGTTTATATATGTTAGACATCATTATAAACTGAATTACTAGCTATTTGTGGGTAATTAACATGATGCAAATTTGGGTTTTACGTTGTCAACACAGCAAACGAGTCACTGGAGAAGGTGGCAAGTTATGGACTTTTACCCAACATGACATTCTATCTGATGAAAGATTACAGAATGGGAGTCACTACAGCTCAAAATTTACTCTTTTATTGGTCATCAGCTACAAATTTCTTGCCACTAGTTGGAGCTTTCATTGCAGATTCATATCTGGGTCGATTCCTTGTAATTGGATTTGGTTCCATCTTCAGTTTCCTGGTAATTATTATTACTCCATAAATCATTTACTGGTTTTTTTGAAAGCCTGAATTTTATATGATTTTAATACTGTAGTAATTGGTACGAGGTACACTTGTTTCCAGCCTTGATACAATGTAAACTTGTTGTCCTCTTAACTGTCAGCGCGTATTGTAGTACAAGTCTTTTCCTGCTTAAACGTCGCACTCACCCCTTAGTTTCCCATTTGCCAATATTTAATAGGCTTATCACTTATGGAGTAGTTTATTTTGACACTTTTTCCTATCTTCTCGGTTTAGCATTATTTAAAAAGCTGGGTATATTATTATTATATATGTAGTAGTAGCTAACTGTATATATTAAAATAAACATATACTCCATAGTTTGTTAGTTAATCTGAGGGTGCTATAGCTGTATAATGTTGTCATGTCGTGTGAGGTAGATTAAGTGTAACCTGTCAAGTTTAAGTATTAAATACTGCTTAATTCACGTCCTTCACTCAGCCACCTCTATTTTTTCAGGAAAAAATTGTTTAGAATTTACACCAAAGTAATGAATATATGACATGTTTTTGCATAATTAATTTTAATTAATACTCATTCTCAACACAAATTTATTACTTAGTCATGGTAATTAATAATGTTCATATAAACATCAAGTACGGATGAATTTTTTCTATTTACATAGTGGAATATTATTACTTTTTGGATGACAACGTACTGCTTTTGTCTTTTTTTTTTCTTGTTCCTTCTGTTGGTGGGCTCATGAATATTGGAGGAGAGGGAGGGAGAAGAAGGAAGGACTGTGATTGGATCCCTATACCTGAGTATATCTCAATAGTGCAAAATAGAATTACAGTGCTACTTCTTATATCTTAGGCTGACAAAATTTTATTTAGTACTAGTTTTTAGCACAGTTTATTCTAATCAGAGGATCCAATGCAGTTTAGATCTGTACAGTGCGTGATTATCTTATTTACTGCTAATATTAGTTGATTCTATTTGGAAGAAACGTCAAAGGGGAGTCTTGGCATAGCTGGTAAAGTTTTTGCCATGTGACCAGGAGGTCACAGTTCGAGCCGTGAACACTGCTTCTTTGAGAAATACAGGTTAATGCTGTGCACAATAGACCTTTTTGGCCCGACCCTTTCCGCACCCCGCGCCTAGCAGGAGCTTAAACTTCATTTAAGGGTGTGACCTACCGGTCAATAAAGTGGGAGCTGAATCATGTCTCAGGTTTCTAAAAGGAAGGCGAAGTGACTATCATCGGATAGTCACGAGCGCTTAGAGGTATGAGGTTAAGCGAATTAATCTTATTATTTGAAGGAGCTTAACTTCTAAAAGGACTCTTAATAAAGAAAGTTTTTTTGAAGAAAGCAATTCAAGTAGGGCCTGAAAGAAGCCAGTTTCAAATCCTGCCCATGTCCTGTTGATTAGATTTACCTGGTACATATCCTGTGGATGATAGCCTAAGTTGCTCGGTCTCGAGTGCGGGTATTCGATACGGGGACGGATCCGAGTATCGGATTCGGCAAAATTTAAATTTTAAGATTGGGGGTGCGGATCCGGATATGGATACAGGTGCGTGTATTCGACTAATAAAAAACAGAGCTATAAAAATATTGTAAATTTTGAGAGATATTATGTCAAAAACTTACATGAATATTGTAGAATTCAATCTTTCATTCTCCAAGATGGACATTATTCTTTCATTGTCCTAAATCTGTTTTATTTTTGACTTTGAGAAATGAAAATCTCAATTTTTCTCCCAAATTTGTCGATGGACTCCGGTCAAAGTGCCCGAAGTCGGTTGACCGAATCCGGGACGTATCCCGTCCCGGTCCGCATCCCCGTCTCGTATCGGGACGGGGACGAAACCAAAATCGAAGAGTCTGCAACTTAGATGATAGCAGGTACTCAGTGGAATTAATCGAGGTCATAAACTACACATATGTCAGATGCTTAACCTGCCTAAACGTAGCTTTTGCCAAAAGATGATTTAAAAGTTCTGTTAGACCTGAATATTCCTGATCTGCTTTTAGTTTGTCATATTCAAATTCAGAAACAATCTTCAAATGTTAAATTTTAAATATATCGAGCAATACCAGCTCTTGTGTTTAATTAGCTGTTAAAAGAATAAACTTCTAACTGGTTATCAAAAAGAATAAACTTCTACAGCTTATTGTAAACTTAATGATTATTTGTTGAGATGATAGTATCAACTAATTATAGTTACTCGTTTAGTTATCGTTTATCATTGAATTTCATCTAACCAAATTAAATATATATGTTAAAGATAGTGATGCACTCATCTTCTTGAAATTCTGTATCCGTTACTGCTACTCAACATCTTAATGTCCCATTTGCAGGGTGCAGTTCTCTTGTGGTTAACAGCAATGATTCCGAAAGCAAGGCCTTCCCCTTGCGATCTATCAGTTCAGGCGTGTAAATC
This sequence comes from Nicotiana sylvestris, assembly GCF_000393655.2. NCBI lineage: Eukaryota > Viridiplantae > Streptophyta > Magnoliopsida > Solanales > Solanaceae > Nicotiana > Nicotiana sylvestris. The sequence continues at coordinate 27,981,208 of NC_091066.1, forward strand.
TGCAACACCGGCTCAATATACACTCTTGGTTTCCTCTTTTATGCTAATGTCGATTGGTGCTGGTGGTGTAAGACCATGTTCTTTAGCATTCGGTGCAAATCAGTTTGACAAGCCCGATAATCCTAATAACAAACGCGTATTGGAGACATTTTTTAACTGGTACTATGCTTCAGCTATGATCTCTGTTCTGATTGCTATGACCGGTATTGTATACCTTCAAGATCACATGGGATGGAAAGTTGGCTTTGGAGTTCCTGCTATAATTATGTTCTTCTCTGGTCTGCTGTTTTTTCTTGCTTCTCCACTTTATATCAAGCAAAAGGCTAGTAAAAACTTGTTTAGCAGATTAGTACAAGTAATTGTGGTTGCTTATAAGAATAGGAAAGTTGCTTATCCTTCTGAGAATTCTGGTTACCATCACAACAAAGGTTCAGAATTTTCCGTGCCAACGAACAAATTGAGGTGTGACAAAACTCTTGAGTTTATTCTAGGATTTATTACCTTTTTGTTTTTCTTATTTAAGGGAGCCTTGCGTAACTGGTAAAGTTGATGCCATGTGACTAGGAGGTCATGGGTTCAAGTCTTGCAGAAATGCAGGGTAAAACCGCTTACAATAAACCCTTGTGGTCCGACCCTTCCGTATCTCGCGCATAGCGGGAGCTTAGTGCACCAGACTGCCCTTTTGTTTGTTTTCCTATTTAGAAGCTGATGTTTCCTATATTTTAGGTTCTTAAACAAGGCTTGCATCATAAAATGCCCTGAAGATGTTAAGCAAGATGGCGTTGCAGTCGATCCATGGAATCTTCGCACAGTCGAGCAAGTTGAGGACCTAAAATCGCTCATTAGAGTCATGCCATTGTGGTCAACAGGGATCATGATATCGATAAACTTGAGCCAAAGTTCATTCCCTTTACTTCAAGCTAATTCCATGAACAGACATATAACTAAAAGCATCGAAATCCCAGCAGGGTCTTTTGGAATGTTTACCATCATTGCTTTAACAATTTGGCTTGTCCTATATGATCGCGCTATCCTTCCATTGGCATCAAGAATCAGAGGAAAACCAGTTCGTCTTGGAACTAGAGAAAGAATGGGAATTGGGATATTCTTCTCTTGCATGGCCATGTTAATCTCCGGGATCATAGAACATATTCGGCGAGGAAAGGCAATCAAGCAAGGTCTTTTGAACAATCCTGAAGGCGTCGTGGCAATGTCAGCAATGTGGCTTATACCACAACATTGTTTAAACGGAATAGCAGAGGCATTCAATGCAATTGGCCAAACCGAGTTCTACTATTCTGAGCTTCCAAAAAGTATGTCAAGTATAGCAGCTGCTATGTTTGGACTAGGAATGGCTGTAGCAAATCTGTTGGCAAGTGTGATACTGAGCAATGTGGATAATCTTACTAAACGAGAAGGGAAAGAAAGTTGGGTTTCAAGCAATATTAACAGAGGTCGCTACGAGAACTATTACTGGCTTCTTGCAATTATGACAGGTTTTAATTTGCTTTATTTTATGGTTTGTAGTTGGGCATATGGACCTTGTGTTGAGAATATGAGTAAGAAAATGGTAGAAGGAGATGGTGATATGCCACAGGAGAATGTCTCTTCACCACTTAGACCATTGCCAGCTTAACTTGAATTCCTGTTAAGCTAGTTGTTTAGTGTATACATAGTATTTATAAATGTTACAAGTGTTTTTAGGTTTTTCGTTTGTTTAATCAGCATCTTCTCGTTGGTGTTTTCTTTTGTCCCCGAGCCATTAAAAGAAAAAAGAATTAAGAAAGCGACGAGTCAAGTAGTGGAAGATAAGGTTATTGAAATAAGAAAACAATGAAATCCGGAGTTCTAGAATATAAAGAGCAAGAGAGCAAGGAATCAAATAACATAAACGGCAAAACTTCAAGCTGGAAAAAAAAAGTTTGCTTTCATTGAGAGTCGAACTCAAGACCTCCCGCTTACTAAACGGGTGCTCTAACCAACTGAGCTATGAAAGCTTTTTTGACTATTACTTATCACTTTTTTATTTTTACTATTTCTTCCAAGCGAATTGCATCCCTATTTATCTTCCAAATGTTTTCCATAATAATTAAGCTCACAAAAATCAATTCCTAAATCATTTAAAAGTGCGTAGTTGGATGTAAAATCGTAAAAAGTGTCAACATATTTGGTGAATATAATTTAGGCAACACTAGGAATAAAAGCTGTACGGCAAATATAATTTTTACCCTTCAAGGAGTAAGTTATAGGGAAAAAAACCTTCTACGATTTAGGCAACACTAGGAAAGAAATATTATTTTGTCACGGACGTATTTACTAGAAAATATTTTGTTTTAGCTAACAGCGTCTTTTTGGGGCAGTAAAATGTGATAAAACTTGAGCTCAATAATATCATATCTTCCCCAGTTCATCTGTGACAAAGCTTCAAGATCAAGACCACATTTAATAAGAGTTCAAGTTCTATGTATAACTCAAAAACGTTTTCGAAGTTCAATTCTCAAACATCGTCTCGTTAAAATTCCTAGTATCCTTTGAATTGTAAACTACAGAGGAATTATCTTTTCTCCAAGGTAAATAAAAATCTAAAATTCTGCACTTTCCAGCAGAATATACTTCAATCACTGTCTGGATAATATTCTTCAAGAGGTTAGAGCATTATTTTACTTTCTGATATTCCGTCACGTCATCAAATTGCTTTCTGACCAATTTAAACCTGTTTGGGATCTTCAGCCAGGTTTCTTTTCAGCTCTTTCTTATTTACCTGATATAGAGAAAAGGGCATCAAATGTGCTTTTTTATTGCCATGATTGTTTGGATTCAAAATGAAATAAACAAGGGAAGTGAAAGAACGGTGGGAGATAACGTCGGGAGGGAGTTTGGATTATCTTACCTTTCCCATAGCATTTCGAGGCAACGAGTCCCAAAGAAACAGACGAGTTGGTATCTGGAGTACAGTTATTAGATGGCAAGAATTAGTTTAAGCACATTAATACTTGGGATACCAGAACATCTCGCATGAAAACCAAATCATAGAAACAATATCGCCCGAAACATCAAAATATGATTCATAAGCTCAAGTAAGAATTAACACCGCAAATTAAGGGTGATACCTTGTAAGGGGCAAGTTTCTCCTTCGCCCAATCAGAAAGTTCTTGCAAGGTTAGTGCAGGCTTTAGCTGCTCGTCTCGTCTTCTTTTCACTTCGCCCTCAGGCACAACTATTGTACATACCACTTCGCCATAGTCTTTGTCAGGCAAGCCTAACACACAGCATTCTGATATAGTTGGATGCTGTGAAAAGGAAATTTGATTACACAGGGTGAAAATGCTGACTGTCAGAATCTTAATTCTGACAGATATCTTAAACGGGAATAATCAAACTTTAATAGAAACCCTAGGAAATTAAGATAAAAAGATAGACAAACAGCTACCTCCAACAGAACTGCTTCAATTTCCAATGCTGATAATTTGTATCCACCAACCTTCATAATATCAGCATTGGTACCTGAAAAGAAAAAAATTCAATTATTTCCCCAACCGATACAGTTTTGTAGTAGAGGAACTTTTATCACTCCGTGATTTTATTAAGGGGATAAAGAACAAGGTTGGATTAACTTAATAAGTGGAGACCAAAACCTTATGTCTTCAAAAAATATTTATCACTAGAATCAAATGTTATCTAGTGTATCTTTCTTTTCTTGTTTTTTTAAATGAGTATAATCTAGTAGATATACTGCTTTCACAGACCTATATCTACGAGTTATCGAAACTATCATTTGGGGTTTTGAACTACATAGTGAGAAATTCCAGATATGTATATGGCGCATATACTTGCACTTCCCCATCCATTAGTAGATCTTACTACATTAGAAAAAATGAAGTAGCAGACTGTCATTTTCACTGATTCCCTCATCAGTTTGAGAAAGCAGTCACAAGGAAAACATTTTCATTTCATTTGGTTTGCAGACAAATTCAAAAGGGGGAAGGAGACAAGAATAACTTGATTGCTTTCAGAGAATTTGCCATTCAAATTTAATACAGGTCATAAAAGTCTAGTGGGGGCATAACCTGCATGCAATTGGTAAAGCTGTGATGACCCAAAAGGTCATCAATGTTTTAAAATAAAATAAAATAAAATTCTGTGTTTCGAGGCCTTAAAACCTCTTTCTGTCTCATCTCGATTTGCGTGCGCAGTTCGGTCGCGTATTCGGAAAGCCATTATGTGAAAATCTATGAAAAATGATAAATTTTACCTTTAAAATGAATTTAAGTTGACTTCGGTCAACATTTTGGGTAAACGGACCCGGACCCGTGATTTGACGGTCCCGAAGGGTCCGTAGGAAAATATGGGACTTGGGCGTATGCGCGGAATCGAATTCCGAGGTCCCAAGCCCGAGAAATGAATTTTTTTAAAAAATGTTTTCTGGAATATATATGAGTTTTTGGAAATGAAATGTGTTTGGAATTTGATGGTATCGGGCCCATATTTTGGTTCCGGAGCCCGGTACAGGTCTTATATGTGATTTAAGTCGACAAAAACGGAGGTCATATGACGTGATTCGGAACTTTAGTTGTGAAATTTGAAACTTTGAAAGTTCTTGAGATTTTCTTTAATTTTGATGCTAAATTCATAGTTGTTGATGTTATTTTGGTGATTTGATCGCACGAACAAGTCCGTATGATGTTTTTAGGTTAGTGTGCATGTTTGGTTTGGAGCCCCGAGGGCTCGGGTGAGTTTTGGATAGGCCACGGAGTGAAATTTGCACTTAGGAATTGCTGGTATGTTGCAGGTCTGCAGGCTTCGCGCTCGCAAATGCGAATAAACCATTGCAAATGCGAGAGAAGGCCTGATCGCAAATGCGATCATTTCTTTGCAATTGCGAAGAGGCCCAGAAATCCCCGTTGTCGCAAATGCGACTCTCCCATCGCAAATACGAGTTCACAATTGCGAACAGTGATCGCAAATGCGAGATTAGCAGGTTCTGAAGGGTTTGCAATTGCGAACCCTGGTCGCAATTGCAACATCTGCGACCTGCAAATTCATGACTTAGCCGAAAATCTTTCATTTTTCAAACTCTTTCAAAACATAAACTCTTTTGCGCGATTTTCCAAATAAAAGTCCTTCTCCAAATCGATTGTAAGTCATTTCTAACTCGTTTTCTTCAATCTTTAACATCTTTTCACCTGATTTCAACTCAAAATCAAGGGTTTTCATGGGAAAATTGGGTGTTTTGGGTAGAACCTAGGTTTTTCAATGGGGATTTGGACCTCGATTTGAGGTCCGATTTCAAAACAAATTATATATTTGGGTTCGTGGGGGAATGGGTAATCAGGTTTTGGTCCGAACCTCGGATTTTGACCATGTGGGCCCGGGGGCGGTTTTTGACTTTTGGGGAAAAACTTTAGAAAACCGATTTTCATGCATTGGAATTGATTCATTTAGCATTTATTGATATAGTTAAGTAACTTGTGGCTAGATACGAGCGAATTGGTGGTGGAATCAAGAGGTAAAGCGATAGTTGAGACTTGAATTGTGTTCGTGGAGCCGAGGTAAGTGTTTGGTCTAACCTTAGCTTGAGGGATTATGAGTTGTGTCCTATTTGCTATGTGTTATTTGTTGAGTACGACGTATAGGCATGGTGACGAGTATCGTTGGTGTCAAGCATGCCCGTGAGTCTTATATTATGGTTAATGTGACTCCGTTTGTATTGTTCATACCTTATGTGATGATTTCTATTGCTGAGCAACGCTTGTGGAAGTAATATTGGTATTTGAATATTGAAGAGCGTTGGCTCAAGTTGTAAAATGAATTGTGGAAGTATAATTGGCAATTGAACCTTATAAAGCATTGGCTTAAGTTGTGAAGTGAGTTGTGAAGTAAATGTGAAAAAGAGAAGAGGATTATTATATTTTCTCCCTTGCCGGGATGTTGTTTTTAATGCTATCTCCCTTGCTGGGATGTTGATGTTTTTGATATTGTTCCCCTGCCGCGATTTTATTGTGATTTTATTTATTTCCTTGCCCTAATTGTTTGTGATTGTTGTTTGGGTAAGAAAGAGTGTTAAAGCACGAAGGGTGATGCCGTGCATTGTTTTGGTGAGAGAGTGATAAAGCACGAAGGGTGATGCCGTGTGTGATTTTGTGAGGAAGAGTGTAGAAGCACGAAGGGTGATGCCGTGCCGCACGATGTACAATTCCGTACCGATTATTTTGATTTTATGGTGAGGACGAGAGTAAAAGCACGAAGGGTGATGCCGCGCAGATTATATTGATTCTTATGGTGAGGACGAGAGTAAAAGCACGAAGGGTGATTATATTGATTCTTATGGTGAGGACGAGAGTAAAAGCACGAAGGGTGATGTCGTGCACTTGTTTGATTTCTGATTCTTGTTGATAATCGAGTTGTGGTGTTCCTTATATTTACCTGCTGTCCTTCTGTTATCATTGATGTTTTCCCGCATCATGTTTCCCCCTGCCATTCTTAACTGTATATTCCTGCTTTTATTTTCCGATGTATATGATTTAACTGCATAGGTTTATTTGGTAGTCTGGTCCTAGCCTCGTCACTACTTCGCCGAGGTTAGGCTAGGCACTTACCAGCACATGGGGTCGGTTGTGCTGATACTACACTCTGCACTATGTGCAGATCCCGGTGCAACAGTTTTTGAGCTTTGGGGTTGCTGCCTTCAGTCCATTCGGAGATCCGAGGTAGTCCTGCAGGCGTCCGCAGACCTTGGCGTCTCCCTCTATCCTTATATTCTGTTTCTTTTATGTATTTCAAAGACAGTGTTGTAATAACTCTTCCGGACCTCTATTTGTAGTATTCCTAGACAGTCTGTGAAATTGTGACACCAGTTTTGGGTAGTTTACGTATGAATTGATATTGATATCTTTATTAAAATATTACGTTTCAGTCTTCCGCTTTTAAATTTTCGTTGTTTATATAATGTTGGCTCTTAACCGTTAAAGGATTAAAAATGGGAAAAAGGTAAATAATTCAAATAGTTGGCTGGCCTAGCTCTCACTAGTAGGCGCCATCACGACTCCCGAGGGTGGAGAAATCCGGGTCGTGACAAAAGTACACAAGGGAAAAACTATTTTATGATCAGGAACTAGCAAATAACTATTTTAAATAAATCCATATGCAATTGGTACAGCAAACTAGAAAATATTTTAAAAAAATCATTGGAAGACAATATGCTTACGTCCCAAAATGATGTAATATCCGTCTTCATCAACTGTAACAGTATCTCCAGTCTTGAAATATCCATCCTCAGTAAATGACTGCTTGGATACCTAGCAAATCCTCACATGGTGCAAGAGATGTTTAATACCAAGAAATGGCATTGGAAATCATCTATTTCAATTTGAAGAGCCACGTCCCGGGCGGGGGGGTTTAAGAAGAAGATAGCTTCTTTTAAAGCAGGAGTTGTTTAAGGAGTAGAACTACCAACTATGTAATGATTACCTTACCTCAGGTAGTTTCCAGTATTCTTTGAACAATGATGGGCTTTTAATGCAAAGCTCCCCAACTCCAGTTTTATCGTTACTGCTCTCATCTTCCAAAAGAATCTTGGCCTATCAGAAACAAAGAAATATCAAGAATAATCAGATAGGAAATATAATAAGGGGATGCATCTAATAAATTCCTGGACTGCATTTATGGACTTTATTCCAGCAACATGTTAGATGTCGAAAACCATAACATAAGGAACTCACTAACCTGTACACCCGGAAATGGCTTGCCAACAGTACCTCCTTTGCGCTTGCCTCTTATGGGATTAGAGATTGCCATCACAAACTAGATGCAATTAACCATTTACATAAGCATGGATATTAAACGGTAAGTAATCAAACAGCTTATGTATGAAAATATGTGGATACGAGCACAATTACCTCAGTCATGCCATAACGTTCTAATAAGCGATGTCCGGTAATGGTTTCCCACTGCTGCATGACGGGCAGAGGAAGTGCAGAGGAGCCACTCATCTGGAAGCAGATATTACTGTTATATCTCATTTGGGATAATAAAGAAATACATTAGGTTTGACAACAACACATTCTATACTCGGTAACCAACCAAAAAGGAAAATTCATAGACTCATTCCACATTCAATTTCCTAATTGTGTTTTGTGTAGTCTATTCAAACAACACCAGCAGAGGTGAAACCAAGCCTATTACCATAAGACGCAAGTGCCTTGCTGCTGAAGCAGAAGCTGCTTTCAGTTCTGGATCCATTGCTTCATAACCTTGTATCAATCGCGCATACATAGTTGGAACCTATTGGATTAACATGATAAAAACATCAATCAGAAAAGAGGAGTTGGGCTAGAGGATCTGGTACCAAAGCTATTATTTGACACCATGGTGTTAGCAAATCCTAGCCAAGTACACAAATGCTATCCCTATCCATAACCCCAGATAACTTTAAGAAAGTAAATCTTAAACATAGTAAATGCACCAGAAAATCCGACATGCCATATGATTGCAACTATATTTCATTAATCTACTCAAAACAGACTTACTCCGGTAAACACCGTTATGGCATTATCCACTTTAGTCCCATCTGTAGGATACGATTCACGCCATTTCTGCCAAATTCCCCTCACACTGAACTTTGGCACGAAGTCGACCTTCAAAAACAAAAAAGCAGATATGGAAACATGAACTTACCAATCAGACAGCATGTGTTCTGTGGTGAAAAAGAGTTTGAAGATGTGAAATTTCTTTGAGTAATTACCGTGGAGCCTGCATAAAGAGGGGCCAGTAAAGCATTGAAAAGTCCATGCACATGTATCATACAAGTTAAGGATCAACCAAATTTTAGTCCAAATGAGATTGTTTATCCCATTATCCCCCACAAAAACATGTTGCAAGAGCAGGAAAAATGTAGACAACATGATTGGGAAATAAAATAATGGACTGTGGATATGATGGAGTGGTAGACAGTGCAGAAATTGATCCTTGGACGTGTATTCCCATGCGCTAGCTAACATTTGGACCTGAAACAGCATAAACATGGAAGGAGTTGAATTAAAGATAACTTTCAGAAACCTGAAGGTAGTACTTCGTAGTAAAACTACAATGAAGACATCCCCACCCCTCCCAATATTACTGACAACTGAACCAAGGCATAAACAAGTTCACGGAAGTAAATGATATCAAAACTTCTCCTTCAATTACAACCAGCAGTTTGTCCAAGGTGGTGAATTGGGTTGCTTATCATCTCTCAATATTACAAATACTATGACACATTATTCTATTTTCAGAATCAATAGAATACATATGTATTCTCTGCCTATTCGAGGGGGAAAAAAAGTGAAAGCAAACTTGCTTAATCACCCACGCCAAGGTCTCTGATAGGTATGTGTCATCACGAGGTAAAAGTGGAATATTGCTAATTAGATCAGTGACTTCGAGAAGAAGCCATAAAGGCGAAGAATCAATCATATCAAGATCCAATAAAATGAATCTAACCTGTGCTAAGACTCCATTGTGCGTGTGGACAACTCCTTTTGGTTTCCCTGTTGTACCACTGGTGTACAAGATAAAAGCAGGGTTCTCGCCTTAAAGGTAACATGTACAGAACAAAGGAAAATGACATAGATGAGCTCCAAACATCTCAAACAGGGAAATAAATAACCATATCGAGCCACAGACAAACTACTCATTATCTCACCGTAGGAATTGATTTCTAGCAGATTTTGTTGACCATCAGAAACCACATCTTTTGACTGGTCATGCTCCGTTGATGAATGCACGTCGGGAATTGAAGGAATAAGAAATAACTGAGCACCAGTTTTTGCTGCAATTGTATTCATAAGTTCTTGGTGGTCTTCAGTACTCAAAATCATGGAGATGCCCTAGAAATCAATGTTTCACATCGATTTAGTAAGCATAAAGAAGACAAAAATTGGAAGAAGCAAATTGCATTATTTCTACAACAAGCAGATACGGAATATTTCAGCCTGATTAAAGATGAGCTAATCACCTATGGACAGAGAGCAGGGCGTGACAAATGATGCAAGCTATATCATTAGCTTTGAGTATGAGAAAAGCAAAGTGCATCCATTTTTATGTGTCTTTATTATCTTTCAAATAACACTTTACTGACAAGAAAAACGAGGGAGAAGATAAAAGATTGAGAGATGTACCGAGTCATTCATCACATGTAGTAGCTCAGTCTCAGGGTAGCTCAGAGCAAGAGGGACTGCACAACCTCCACTAAGCCAGGTCCCTATTATTCCAGCAACGAACTCAGCAGAAGGTTTGGCCACAATCCCTACTCTTGCTCCATTGAGATGTTCATTTTCTTTGATGCCTTTGTCCTGAAAAAGAGGAAGCATTTAAGCAAAAAACAATAAAAGAAGTATATTCAGTAGACTGACTTTGAAATTGGAAAACCAATGTATCCAGATGAAAAAAGATAGTGTGTTGGGGAAAAAAAGACTCGCACTGAAAGAATTTCATAGACAACATTTTCTTAACTAAACATTTCAACTGGGGAAAACACTTTCATTTAATTCACACCGTTTGATGAAGATTATAACACAAATTCATGCACCTAAAATTATTCACAGATAATTCGTCATTTCCAACTCACCGTTTTAAGATCTAGCTTGCTTAACAAATTTGAAATCCTCCTCGCAGATGATATCAACTGCATGTAACTGTAGCTCTTTTCATCAGCTCTTATGGCAATATTCTGTTGTGATTCAGGTCCCTTGCTCGCAACTTCCTTGACCAGCTCCATATAGCTAATACTACTTGTAGCTGAAAAATCAAAGAAAGAGGAAGAAACTTTAAGATTACGTAATGTCATGTTTCTACTACCATCTCTAACTTTTTTAAGCACAAACGAAGATATGCAATGAGTTGCATCCAAGGGATTTTTGGTTAACAAAGATATATTACACGTGAAATCTAGTACTCATTTAACTGCTTGCTTATATCAACTTATCTGATAATCTTTCCTTATCGGAACGTCCCCAAAACGTTCGGTACCATTTTACTGATAACACATTCTTTACAACTTTCACTAACATTCAAAAACTCAATTTCATTTAACAATTCAAGTTTTAAATTTTGAGGAATGATTTCCCTATCCGAGTAACTTTTCTACCACTAATACAATATGTACGTCCAATAAACATTTCAAACCCTATTTCAATCAAATAGCATTATATGAAATGGGACAAGGGCTTACATTTTACTCCAAAAATACTACTAATGTTTTCTGAAGATGCAAATAGATGCCCAACCCCAACCGAAAAAAATAAAAGTACCTACTCCTTCAAGATGAGGAGGCCCATATTCATCATTTTGACAAGGGAAGAAAGACAGATGCTTAAGAGGTTCTCAGCTCGCAATGAAAGAAGGTGCAAAATTTGACATATTCGCAACGTGTTTAAGGAAAAATCCCAACACCAATTCTAAAATCTCTGACATAGTCAACCTTTAATACTCTCTTTACAGGATTTCCTAGGAGCTAAGATAGCCTACTAATTCATTAGACTCTCATAATTTATTTCAACAGTCCTAAACCAAATAGGATCAACGGAATCAAGGTAGGAAAATCCATAGAGATCAACAGTCCACTCTCTTTTTTTCCAGCTTACTGCGGTGTCAGAGCCAGCTTGCACACACCTCGACTAATTCTAAAGCTACCTGCTACCTCCAACTAGCACAGGTACTGAGTAACTCTGTCAACCAAGGCAAGGCTTGGACACATGAAAAGAAATCAGCGGATGTTTTTGCCTCCAATAGGATTTGAACAAAAGCCACTCTTTTCTTTTGGTTTAAATATTGTAGGTCTACTATTTTTTTATTATGTTTCTGACTCATTTACGAGCAATCAAAAATTCATCATTTCAGTGACACAATCTGCAGCAACCGAAAAAACACAGAAGTTCAAAAATGATCTCAAGCTTACTAGAAAAAATCAATCAGCAAGTTTTAGCAAAATCCTCACTTTTGACTCTACTGATAAAAACCCCCGGGTTTTTCAAGAAAAATTAACTTGATCATCACCAAATCACTCTCTCCGGAAAAGTCACAAATTCCAAAAAGATTTCAAAAGCTGAGCTCGTAAATCTTCAAAAAAAAGAATTTTTTGTCCACAAGCCATTACAAAAGTACTTCTTGAAACAATTGATATACTGAATTTTAGTTCTTAAATATTTTTACATATACATTTCAAAAAATGTACATCATGATAAACAAAATATACACACAATTTATCAAATATATAAGTGTTTTGATCAAGAAAGAGAACATACCGGATGAGAAGAGGCGAAATTGGGAGGAGATAAAGCTATGATTTTTTGGACATGAAAAACAATAGGACCGAATATATGGGAAATTGAACAAGGGACTGTAGCGAGAGTGAAGAGGTGTGGACTTATAACTGAGAAAGTAGTTGAGTAACTTCAATGAGCTCATACTATTAGGTGCCAAGTTTCTTTATTACTATATTCTATAATCAAACAAGAAATGTCAATTTATGGCACAACTGTATGTGGTGTGTTACAGTAAATATGGAGCGGTTTGAATTTCTTTTGTTTCTTTTATTTTTAACCCAATTCAATAAAGCCTATGGTTGGCGGTTGGCGGTTGCGGGATGGTCTCGCCGGCGAGGACAGCTTCGCCGGTTTCCGATTTGGTAGCCCGCTGGCTAACGGCGTTTAATTCGGAAGAAGATTACAAAGGACATAACTGTCTATTAAAACAATAACATAATCACCCTAAAGCACTGAGAATTATTTTTAAACTTCTTTTAGCACTGGAAATGTAATACTATTCTTAAACGGGCTTTGGCAACCGGCAATTTTATCACTTGATTCTTCTCCCAGATTGAATGCGACATAAAATTATTCTAGGATTTAGGAAAATATTATAATTATTTATATTGGAAATCAAATTACAACCAAACAAAATATAGAATATAATTACTGTAAAAAAAATCAGGTTTATTATTCCTCTGTATCATTTTATATGATATTCTTTATTAACTTAATATAAGAGAAATAAAAAAAAATTAACTTTTCAATATTAACCGTTTTGCTTCATAAGCATTGACGTGAAATGCTGAAACTTATTTAAGAAATAAATTTAGCACCTAATTTGAATCCAAAAGCTAATTCATAAGACAAAGATTGCTCAAGACTGACTGTATAAGAAAATTAAAAAGGAATTTACATCCAACGGATGTGGCTAAACATTAAGGGGTTGTTGGGTAATAATTGCAGAAATTGTTATACAAAAGTTAAAATTAATGGTATATATATTAAAGTAAGAAAGTTACCATATGTTTAGCAAGAAAAATAGTATATACATATATTTGACTATTTTAGTCATATATATATATATATATATATATAAAACTGAATTTGAATTAAAGAATAATTTTGAATTTATAGATAAAGTTTTTAAATTTGAATTAAAATAAAAAAAGAAATTTATCTTTTTTTTTGTGGTCAAGTTATCATACTTAATTCGGTTAATGATCATATGCAATAATGGTAGGAACTTTTGTTATCTTTTCTGATTATTTAAATACTAATGCGACTGTGACAAAAAAAATATTCTATATAACTATAGAACTCTTTCATACTTAAAACACTATAATTATAGTTCTTTAAAATAATATAGCTAGATTTGAATATATCGAATTTCTTTTAAAATAAATATAACATATAGGATATACGTCTATGGTTATCCAGGTAACAAAAAAGAGTTTAAAAATCTCTCTCTCTCTCTCTCTCTCTCTCTCTCTCTCTCTATATATCTATATATATATATATATTAAAGCAAGAAAGTTACCATATATAATTGCATTGTGGGTAAGCCAAGTGGCAAGCTAATAAATGCAAATAGTATATGATAACTTTATTTTATATTTGACTATGTTAGTCATACATACATACATACATACATACATATATATATATATATATATATATATATATATATATATATATATATATATATATTATACACATATTATATATGGATTATATATAAATTACACATTCTTCAGTTTTTTAATTTAAGTGGTAAGTCGAGCACTTATTTAGGTTGATTAGATAAAGCCAAAACAAAAATATGGAAGAATTTCAACTAAACACTAAAAATATAAATAAAGTTCTCATGTAGACAATTTCTATTTAAACTCATCTTTTTATAGAGAAATAAATTAAATTTTTGTAAAAATAAAAAGAAAGACATAAAAAATAAGATAAAAGAAAATAAATATAGATAAGATGTTTGAAAAACCTAAAAACCAGAAATAAGAGATGACAACAAATTTCTTCTTCTGTTTCATCTATGTTAAGTATAAAAAATTTGGAAGTTGATATCATAGATTTTAAATATTGTTTTCAACTCAAATACATAGACTATAAGACAAGGATATCTTAGAATTTTTTTTAATTTAAATTGTGTATCGTTTTAAAAAAATACTATTACTAACAAACTGATATGAGATCTGAATTTGAATAGTTTGCATTGAGGTTAAGCCAAGTATGGTATCGAGAAAAAACTGCTTAGCAATTTCAAAACAATATATGCAATGTTATACAATAACAATCAACTAATTTAACATTTAGTGATTCAAAGAACAAAAAATTTGTATATATATAGGCAGAGGCAAATGTAGAGTGTTGACAACAGGTTTAATTGAACCCATAACTTTTCACGCTGAACAAAAATTTATATGTAAAACATTCTTAAAATTATAAAAATAGTAGATATGAACTCATAACTCTAAAAGTATAATAAGTTCAATGCTAAAACCCTAAAAATTGAATCCATAAAGTATAAATCCTAGATCCACCTCTGTATATAGGGTATTCCAAATTCAAAATATGTGGCTAGAGATATCGATAAACTCAAAATAACGTCATATTGAAATAAAATTGTACCGGCTAAAGAATCATTTAAATTCTTAGATAGCCGACTAAAGTGAATTTTAAATTAAAGATAATATCTTCACTTGCATCATTATATATATATATATATATATATATATATAATGTTTTAGAAATTGGAATGTCAAAATAGAAATATTTTTTGAAAGATACAACATACCAAATAAGAGTTCAAGTCGTAGTAAAAGAGTCATGTCGTAACCAAAGAATCGTTCATATTGTGTCAACCTTTGTGCTTTGACATAAATACGAGTATTATTTCACTTTTTGACTATTTTTAGATTCCAATGACACCAATAAGAATGGTGCAAAAATAAAATTATCACTACGAGATTTGAGAAAATGTTAGTCTTTTTCATGTACTGTTTCGTAACTGATATCTAACGATTATCTAGAAGGTTTAAATTTTAAGGTTATTTACATATCATTCAAAAAACTCGAATATTTAATATGGTTAATGTCAAATATCAAAATAGAGTCACGCTGGAAAAAAAATTACTAGCTAAACAATTTTTTAAATTCTTAGATAGCCGACTAAAATTAGTTTTGAATTAAGGATAATATTTTCACTTACATTATTATAAAATAAATTATTATTTAAAAATAATGTTTTAGAAACTGAAATTTTAAAATAGAAATAATTTTTGAAAGATATCAACACACAACATAAGAGTTCAAGTAGTAGTAAAAGAGTCAAGTCGTATCCAAAGAATCATTCATAGTTTCAACCTTTGATTGTTTTGTTATAAAAATGAGTTATTATTTTGCTTCCCGTCTAATTTTAGGAACCAATGACACCCGAGAGAATGGTATAAAAATAGAATTATATCTAGGAAATTTGAGAAATGGTTAATCTTTTTCATGTAGTGTTTCTTAATTAATATCCAATGATTATCTATATTTAATAGAGAAAGTTTAAGTTTTAAGATTACTTACATATAATCCAAATAACTCAAATATATTATATGGTTAGTGTCCGCGCATTCGTGCGGGGTGATAATACTAGTAGGTTTTAATATCAATAAAAGTAATTCAATGTTATATTCAATATAAAATAATATCTAGATTAATGTATAAGATATACCGGATAGAAAACCCCAGAGCCAATCATATGATAAATAGTACTTAATCAGATTGTTTAGCAAAAATGTTTTTTCTAATTGCTCCAACCAAATGACCCATAAAATGCAAAAAATTATCTCTTGCGATCACAAAGCAACCATATACAATCTTGTGACTTCAATTAATAAAACTAACATTTACATGCAGAATGCATGTCTTAGATTACAAAATTCAACTTTAGTACTTCTGTGAGGCTAGAAACTCGTATTATAGCCGTAGTATTACATTCCAATTACTGTATTTTTATGTGTGCTTAAGCTCAAATGATAGTGAATTACACTTAGTATGTGTTTTATGCCTTGCAGGAAGTGATCCCGAGTTCAAAAGTTAATTTGGAGCTAAATTGATTAATCTGGAGCTTTGAAGTCTGAGTAAAAGCCCAATGCATTAAGCTGGGATTGTGTTCGGAGGTCTGATAATTAGGAATTTTGACGTGTTTTATGCTCCTTCCTGCTTACGCTTTGATTATAAATTCTTACAAAATAGTCCCAAAAGGCTCATAAGTTGTGCTTGATTGCAGGTTTGATCGACAAAGTGACGAAATGTCAAAGATTGGCTCAAAAAGAGTGAAACCTGCTCAAGTACCAAAGACAAGGCAAACTCAGGACAAAAAGGCCTAGTGCGGCCGCACTACACTTTGTGCGGTCCGCACTAGGGGATTCAGAGAGCTGGCAAATCGAGCTTCAAAGCAGTGCGACCGCATTCAATCTTGCACGGTCCGCACTGAAGGCTCCGCGGCCGCACTGCCATTTTGTGCAGTCCGTGGAGGAGAAGGTCAGAGAGATGTCCAGTGCCAACTTTAAACCCATGCGGTCCGCGGTCATATTTGTGCGGACCGCGCTAGTTGCCTCAGCGGCCGCGGTCCATTCTGCGCGGTCCGTGGAGCTTGAGTTCAGGGAGCCAAGACTTCAAGTCCAAGAGCCTAGTGCGGCCGAGGTCCATTTTGTGCGGTCCGCACTGACCCCGCAGGGGCATTTTTGTTCAGTTTTTTCAGCTTAGTATAAATAGAATCTTTGTCCATTTTTAGGTCATCAAATGTTATCAGAACAAAGCTGCGGTTGTGAGAAGCTATTGTGTAGCCATTTTTTTGGCATCTTAACTTAGATTTAACGATAGATTCTCTGCATTTACATTAGCTTTTAAATTAATATGTCTTGTTCTTCATCTAATTCTCTATTTTCTCCTTCAAGCATGAGTAGCTAAACCCATTAGCTTGGGTTGTGGCTCAACCCTAGTGTGGGTAATTGATGGGTGTTGCCATCTAGGGTTAGATTGACTATAGGTGTTTGTTATTTGGGTCAATTTTATGGTTTAATCTATGAATTGGTGGTTGCAAAAACTGGTTTGTGCTAAGTTGACTTGGCTCTTCTTGAGAAAGAGAGCCTAAGTCTCCAAAATTGACCCAACAAGGAATTGGGATGGACTCAAGAGAATTGATAGTCCCAATTAAAGGGTTAAACCTCGAGAGAGTAATTACCCAACTTGAACCCCAGTTGCTTGAGCTAATTTGCCTACCCATTTGGTCTCGAGAGAGTCAATTGGGCAAAATCACTCTCTCTACCGAGAGGTGCGAGAGTGACTAAAATTGTGCAACGGTTATAGCATATTTCCCCAATCATGTCAATCGAACCTTAGAAGCATTTACCCGTCAATTAGCCGCCTAGGTGAAAGTCACTACCCTAGTGCCTTTCTACCCATTAGATACAACTCTAGCAATTTTCTCATTAGTATAATTTAGTTCTACTTAGTAGTTGATAATATTAGTTTGTTAAAGAAAAATCAAAAGATGTTTGGAAGTGACATTTGGAACAATTACACGACTCTAGTCTAGATAGATACACGACTCCATTCCTAGATCCCTGTGGAAATCGATCCCGACCCTCATATCGAGTAAAAGCTATTGCGACCCTCTCTTCCTACTTTTTAGTAGTGTGGAGTAGGTTGCGATCACTTTTTGGCGCCGTTGTCGGGGAGCTAACGGTTTTGGCTATCTATTTAGTAAGTTTTGTTTATTGTTCTTCTTTCCTTCTTTGTTACTTACTTGTTTGTGTCATTACTCAGGTACCAACATGGCTTTAAACAACGCTAATGATCCTCTTGGAAACGTGATAGCGGGGGAGGAGGTAGATGATCTTGAGCAAGATGAGGTGCCTCTTACACCTCAAGGTCAACGGAGAGGCCGGAATGCCAATGCTAATCCAAATGAAAATATTCCAGACCCTCCCCCGGTTCCTCCAAGAGTGGCTCCCACAGTATTACCGAACCAGGGATACGCAAGTGCTATTGTCCCACCCCGAATCCGGGCGGGCAACTTTCAGATAACCAATGTGATGTTGACCTTACTTAAGCAGCGTGGGTACTTTATGGGCGCTGTAAATCAAAATGCCTACAAACATCTCAAGGGGTTCGTAGATACATGCCGGGGGAGCAAACAGACGAATGTGTCCGAGGATGCGTTGAGATTGAGACTTTTCCCGTTTTCACTTCGGGGAAAGGCATTGGATTGGCTCGAGAGATTCCCCAACCATTCCATCACAACTTGGGATGAGTTGGCGGATAAGTGTATTGCCAAATTCTTCTCTCCTAGTGATATGGCGGCACTTCGAGATGAAATATTAGCCTTCAAGCAAGAGCCAATGGAACCTTTACATGAGATTTGGGAGCGGTATAGAACGATGGTGAAGGAATGCCCAAATAATGATATGACCGAGGCCATGATCCAACAAACCTTCTACCGGGGCATAAATACTACAATGCATCGTTAACCAATTGGCCGGGGTAATTTTATGAAGCTTTCTTATGAGGAGGCATGTGATGTACTTGATGAAATGGCAGACACTTCTTCAGCATGGCAGAGTAGAGCAAATGTGCCTCAAGGTGACCCTACGGTTATCCATTTGCACAAGAAATTACATGATCACGGGCAAGCGATAGTTGAGCTTACTACTACGATGAATCAATTGGCTAAGGCACAATTGCAACAAGTTAGAATCCTCGCCAAGTGAATGTCATGGAGGGTGTAGTATGCTTGTTAACAAGAGAAGGCAAATGAGGCAACAAAATCAAGGAAATTTTGAGCAATTTGTTGATGAATATGATGGGTGTCAAAATGATGGTTATGATGACCAAAGTGAAGAGGTACAATATGTCAACAACTATCAAGGCAATAGAGGCAACTCTTCAAACCAACAATGGCGACCCCAAGGAAAATGGGGAAATCAATAACAAAGTGGTGGCAATTAGAACAACAACCAAAACAACAATTGGGGTAATAAGAACAACAACCAAGGCAATTGGAATGGAAATAACAACAACTGGGGAAACAACAACAATCAAGGTGGGTGGAACAACAATGAAAACCAAGGCATCCGGGGGCAAGGCTTTCAAAGGCCCCCAATGTACCAACAACCGAACAATCCACCCCTTTCCCTTCTCAAGGTCCTAGTTCTTCCGGTAATGATATGGGTAGAATTGAAATGATGTTCGAGCATATGATGAAGAGGAATGCGGATTCAGATGCACAGTTAGCTTCTCACAACACCTCTATCCGAAACTTGGAGGTGCAATTAGGCCAAATCTCTCAGTCATTGAATACTCGCCCGAAGGGTGCTCTACCAAGTGATACGGTAGTGAACCTAAAGGGTGGGAACAATCATGTTATGGCGGTCACAATAAGAAGTGGGAGAGGCGGTGATGTGAATGCCCCTAAGAAAAAGCAAGTCGTGGATGATGATGTTGAGTTGCAAGATAACGAAGTCCCTTTGGTAGTTGAAGATGTGGTTAATGAAAATGTGAACAATGAAGTGAGGATTGATATTGAAGAAGTCGAGGTAGAAACCCAAAACGATATGAACCCGTCTAGGGAACACATAATTGATATACCGGAGCCGGTTGTGCCAAAAGCCAAGGCTTCTTTGCAAGACCACCTCCACCTTATCCTCAAAGGCTCGCGAAGTATAAGAATGATAATCAGTTTAAAAAGTTCATTGACATGATAAAGAGCTTATTTATTAATGTGCCTCTGGTGGAGGCACTTGAACAAATACCGGGTTATGCAAAATTCATGAAAGACTTGGTTACAAAGAAGCGTTCTATGGATTGTGAAACTATAAAGATGACTCACCAAGTTAGTGCTATAGTGCATTCAATGGCCCCGAAGCTTGAAGATCCCGGTGCTTTCACCATTCCTTGCACCATTGGGAGTGTGGATTTTGCCAAGGCTCTTTGTGACTTGGGAGCTAGTATCAATTTGATGCCCTACTCGGTTTTCAAAACTCTGGGTATAGGGCAACCTAGGACAACTTAAATGAGACTTCAAATGGAGGATCGATCGATGAAGCGACCTTTGGGCATTATTGATGATGTGCTTGTCCGGGTGGACAAATTCATATTGCCAGCCAACTTTGTGATCTTGGATTATGAAGTGGACTATGAGGTTCCTATTATCTTGGGTAGACCTTTCCTTGCAACAGGTAAGGCATTGATTGATGTTGAAGTAGGTGAGCTCACTTTCCGAGTGGGAGATAAAAAGGTCGTTTTCCACGTTTGCAAATCTATGAAGTAACCCAATAGCACCGAGGTATGCTCATTTGTAGACCTTGTCATAGCTGTGATTGTGGATGATACCAGTGCTATGATCAACGTGGAAGATCCTCTTCAAGCAGCGCTCTTAAACATGGATGTCAATGATGATGCTAGTAGAGTGGAGTGCGTGAATGCCCTACATGGGATGGGCTCTTATTCTTATGAGCTGAGAAAATTATCTTTGGATCTTGAAAATCAGAAAACTCCACCAACAAAGCCATCAATTGAGGAGCCACCAGTGTTGGAGTTGAAACCACTTCCTCCACACCTCAGGTATGAATTCTTAGGCTCAAATTCTACTTTACCAGTTATTCTTTCTTCTGGCCTTACTAACATGCAGGTTGAAGCCACCTTGGCGGTTCTTCAAAAGCGAAAAAGGGCAATTGGATGGACTCTAGTCGACATTCGGGGAATAAGCCCCGCATTTTGCATGCACAAAATTATCTTGGAGGAGGATGCAAAGCCTTCCTTGGAGCATCAAAGAAGATTGAACGAGGCTATGCACGAAGTTGTGAAGAAAGAGGTGATCAAATGGTTGGATGCTGGGGTTGTGTACCCCATTTTTGATAGCTCGTGGACTTCTCCGGTGCAATGTGTACCGAAGAAGGGTGGTATGACTGTGGTGACCAATGACAACAATGAACTTATTCCTACTCTGACATTCACAGGTTGAAGGGTTTGCATGGACTACCGGAAGCTAAACAAGGTGACCCGCAAGGACTATTTCCCATTGCCATTCCTTGACCAAATGCTTGACCGTCTTGCGGGGCGTGCCTTTTATTGTTTTTTGGATGGGTATTTGGGGTATAATCAAATCTTAATTGCCCCGGAGGACCAAGAGAAGACCACCTTTACTTGTCAATATGGAACCTTCGCTTTCTCTCGGATGCCGTTCGGATTGTGTAATGCTCCGGCGACATTCCAAAGATGCATGATGGCTATTTTCACCGACATGGTGGAAGATATATTGGAGGTCTTCATGGATGATTTCAGCGTAGTTGGTGATTCCTTTGAAGAGTGTTTGGGTAATTTGGATAGAGTGTTGGCCTAGTGTGAAGACACAAACCTCGTACTCAATTAGGAAAAATGTCATTTCATGGTTGAAGAGGGTATAGTGTTGGGTCACAAAATCTCAAAGCATGGAATTAAAGTTGACAAAGCCAAGATAGAGGTGATTTCAAGGCTTCCTCCCCCTATTTCTGTCAAAGGGGTGAGGAGTTTTCTTGGGAACGCGGGTTTTTACCGGTGGTTCATAAAAGATTTCTCAAAAGTGGTACACCCCTTGTGCAAGTTGCTAGAAAAGGATACAAAGTTTGTGTTCAATGAGGGATGTATGCAAGCATTCGAGCTTCTCAAGCTTAAGTTGACCACTACCCCTATCATTACTACACCAAATTGGAGCTTACCTTTCGAGCTCATGTGTGATGCAAGTGACATTGCGGTTGGGGCTGTTTTGGGTCAAAGGGTTAGCGAGATGTTTCATCCGGTGTACTATGCAAGCAAGACCATGAATGAGGCTCAAAGGAACTATACAGTCACCGAGAAATAGTTGTTAGCTATAGTGTTTGCAATGGAAAAGTTTTGACCATATCTTATGGGGGCCAAAGTTATAGTGCACGCCGATCACGTCGCCCTTAGGTACTTGATGACAAAGAAAGACTCCAAGGCAAGATTGATGAGATGGGTGTTACTACTCCAAAAGTTTTATCTAGAAATTGTGGACCGGAAAGGTAGTGAGAATCAAGTGGCGGACCACTTGTCCCGTTTGGAGGAGGAGGGGAGGCCTTGTGATGGCCTTGAGATAAATGATTCATTTTCCAATGAACAACTCCTTGCGGTGTCAATGAATGATATGTCATGGTTTTCCAATGTTTCCAATTACCTTGTGACCGGAATAATCCCGTATGAGCTCTCTTCTAGCCAAAGGAAGAAGCTCAAGCGGGATAGCTTGGATTTTTATTAGGATGAGCCATACTTGTTCAAGATTTGCACGGATGGTGTGATTCGTAGATGTGTCCCGGAGGAAGAACAATTGAGTATCTTAGAGGCTTGCCATTCTTCACCCTATGGTGGCCATCATGGTGGGGTGAGGACCGCCTCGAAAGTCCTTAGTTATGGATTCTATTGGCCCACCTTGTTCAAAGATGCGGGCGATTTTGTGAAGAGGTGTGACGATTGCCAAAGAGCGGGAGGAATTTCAAAAAGGGATGAGATGCCTCTCAACACCATTCTTGAAGTGGATATTTTTGATGTTTGGGGCATCGATTTTATGGGTCCATTTGTTAGCTCTTGTGGGAATACTTACATTCTCGTGGCGGATAACTATGTCTCAAAATGGGTTGAAGTCGTGGCTTTGCCTAATAATGAAGCCCGGAGTGTTGTTGCATTTCTTAAAAAGAGCATCTTCACAAGGTTTGGCACTCCTTGTGCGATTATTAGTGATGGGGGTCTCACTTTTGCAAAAAAGCTTTCGACACATTGCTTTCCAAGTATGTTGTCAATCATAAGGTTTCGACCCCTTATCATCCTCAAGCTAGTGGTCAAGTGGAAGTCTCCAACAGAGAAATCAAAAGTATCTTGTCAAAGACGGTCAATGCAAATAGGACCGATTGGTCGAAGAAGTTGGATGACGCTCTATGGGCTTATCAGACGGCTTACAAAACTCCAATTGGGATGTCTCCGTATCAGTTGGTGTTTGGGAAAGCATGCCATCTTCTGGTTTAGTTAGAGCACAAGGCCATGTGGGCTTTGAGAAAGTTTAATCTTGAATGGGATGTTGCAGCGAATCTTCATGTTGAACAACTCAATGAACTCGATGAATTTAGATTCCATGCCTACTCCAGTTCGTCCATTTATAAGGACAAGATGAAGTACCTTCATGACAAATATGCTCGTGGAAAGGAGTTCAATGTAGGTGATTTGGTTCTCTTGTTCAACTCCCGATTACGTCTGTTTCGGGAAAGCTCAAATCCAAATGGAGTGGACCGTTTGAAGTTGTGTTTGTGACCCCTTTTGGTGCTCTTGATTTGAAAAACAAAAATGGTAAAGTCTTCAGAGTTAATGGGCACCGGGTCAAGCATTATCTTGGAAAGTTTGATGACAGCCACGTGGTGGCGCTCCTTCATTTCAAATGATGTAATGGTAACATGCGACGTGCCGCGACGTTAAATCAGGCGCTTCTTGGGAGGCAACCCATGTCTTTTTCTTCTTGTTTTCTTTGGTTTTCTTTGAATTGATTTTTGTGCTAATTGGTTATGAGATGTGCAGGGATTGTATTGATGTAGTGCAAAACATGATGGAAAAATTGAACAAGTCTCTGAAGTTGCCAGTGCGGCCGCACTACACTTTGCGCGGTCCGCACTGGTGTGACCAATGTGAGGACTCTCAGAAGTTTGCCATCGCGGCCGCACTGCCTTTTGTGCGGACCGCGGTGGACCTCTGCGGTCGCGGTCTGTTTTGTACGGACCGTAGAGGTTGCCTTCTCAAACTTCTTCTAAACAAACCCAGCGCGGACCGCGGTCCATTTTGTGTGGCCGCGCTGGTAGGTGAGTATGGGTCCCAGTGGTTGTTCTATAAATAGACCTCAGGGACCCTTGTTTACACTTTTCGCAAATTTTACACTCAGAAGAGACTAATCACTGTTCATCCTTCTTCCTTGCTCGTAATTACTCGTTTGCTTTGTGTTGGTTCTTTCCTGATTAATATCTGGTAACATTTTACCCAACTCTTCTTAGTTTAAGTGTTTAATTTCATTTTTTAGTTTCATTTCTATTAGCTGGTAAGTTTTCTCCTCCCGTATTTCTTTAGTTTTAGGTTAGTTAGTTTAAATGTTAATTTATGGGTGCTTGATGAGTATAATGAATTGGGTGATTGAGTAGGGACGATAATTAGGTGAAATTTGAACGAATAAAGCAAAAATTAGGAACCCTAACTCAGTGCCATATCTCGGCACCCTTAGCAGACCATGCTCAATTTTGTGCGATCCGCGGTGCCTTAGTGTGGTCCACAAAACCACTTTGCGCGGACCGCGATGATGAACTTGTGCAAGCTGACCTTAAACCCAGTGCGGCCGCACTGCATTTTGTGCGGTCCGCAATGGCTCACCGCAGCCGCGGTACTATTTTGTGCGGTCTGCGGGGGTTAGATTAAGAGGGTGGGTACTTTGAACCCCACCCCTATGCGGACCGCAGTTGCTTTTGTGCAGTCCGCGGTGGCCCCAGTACGGCCGCACTCCTTTTTGTGCGGTCCGCACTGGACTGTTCTGCAACAGTCTGTTTCTATTCTGCAATTCTTATTGCACTAATGTCTCACTGTCTCTGCTGATACTAACAACGTTAGATGCTGTGCTTGCAGATAAATGGTTAAACAACGAGGCAAAGGCTCAAAACAATCTGGCTGAGGTGATTCCTCCCGGGGAGGGAAGTAAAGGTTGGTAAAACTCACTCCCCAGGCTAGAAAAAACATAAAGAACATGAGGAAAGCAATTAAGGCAGTTGACAGAGCCTGTGATCAATTGGGGAGTGAGTACTTGCCTTACCAAGACATCTCCTCCGACTCAGTTCCAACTCATTTCATTTCCAACTTCGGATTGACTGATGATTCTCCTCCACAATCACCCATTTCCCAAGCTCCAAAGCGTATACCTTCTTAGTCGTCTGAGGGCTCAACAACCGGCAGTGGCGAGTACTCCACCTCCCCCATAACTTCATTATCCGGGGAGAGTGCAGGCGGAGGTGATGATGGAGATGAGGAGGTATTTGAGGGGGGTGAGCCTCAGGTTGGGGGGATTACCCGTACGAGGAAACCCGAAGTGTGGGAAGACAAATTCCTGAGCTAGGTGGCATACCACAAATTCAGCGAGTGGTAGCCGGTAAGAAAACTAATTTTGGAGAGGAGTTTTGTAGATAGAGATCTTCTTCCCCTAAACCCCGATGTGCATAGACAGTTTAGAACAAGAGTGGGGTGGGAGCACTTTATAGATGACTGTGGGGAGGCAAATGAACACTTGGTCAAGGAGTTTTACTATAATGTAGCACACATCGTCAAAGGTTCCAAAGTGACCAAGGTTCGAAACAAAAAGGTGTTGTTCGATAAGAAGTCGCTAAATGAGTATTTGGGATTCAATGAAGAGGATGAGGGCTATATGGCAAAGCTGGAGATGGGCAAGGAGGTCCGTCCATGGTTAGCTCAATACTTGGCAACCCCAGGTACCGTTCCGGAGTGGTTGACTGTGGGGGTAAAGATGCTACGGAGGACTCTTAATTTTGAGGCGAGGGATTGGGAGACATTTGTATGCAGTCGATTAGACCCCACTACCCATGATCAGACTCTACCTCTCCACCAGCCTGTCCTAGTTGCTTCCATCATGGCAGGGTACACCATCAATGTGGGGAATGTGATGCCCCCCATCATCTCTCTTGTGGGTACTAAGACTGACAGGAACTACCCTTTCCCCAACACCCTGACCATGTACTTCAGAGATTTGAAGGTAGAAAAGAGGCGGTTTGACATCAAGGCAAAGGCTACAGCCCCATTCTCATGGTATAGTCTGAAGGGACCAGACAACCCCAAGGACAAGAGCTACAAGGAACCCGCTTCTGCCCCAACTGGCCAGTCTGAAGAGCCAGTTGTGGTAGAGGCCTCCATTGAGCCTGCCTCCACCTCTACAAAGATGTCTCCCGAACCCTCCACTTCAGATATTCCTCCAGGCCCTTCCACATCAGCGGGCCCAGAGATTCCATCTATTCGGGCCCATCCTATCACTGCCCACCGGCTGAGCCAGACGTTTCAGAGTTTTAACAACTGGATGTACATTGCGTCATCCAAGTTGTCTACCTTGACCTCCACCATTGCAGCTCAGTCGGCCCCTCAGCCAGCACAGGTCTCACAGTCTATAGAGGATGCCTTGAAGAAGATAATTGAAAACCAGGAGAAGATCCTCAGTACCCAGGCTGATTTGGCAAAGGTAGTGGATTCACACGGCAAGGCTCTGAAGGAGCTTGCCAGGGAGCACAAGAAGCTGCGCAAGACACAGGCTTCCAAGGAGTCCGTGAAAGAGCTGAGGGCGGATGTGGATAGACTGAAGGCAGACCAACTGCCTTTAGACTTATTGTTTGAGGACCCAGCTCCAGCAGCAGTGCCAGCAGTAGAGCCACAGCAAGAGCAGTCACAACGACCTCCGAAGAGGAGGAGGATGATCCCGAGCGCAGATGATGTCATCATCTAGTTGGCGGACCCACCGGAGGCTTCCTCCAGTCAGCCATAGGATGTATCTGATACATAACCTGTCCAGGTCCAAGCCCAGGTCCCAGCAGCTAAGCAGCAAGATACCGAGAACCAGTCTGAGGTTCCTGAGCATACAGAGGACCCAGGGACCGCCCATGATCCGATGCAGATGGACACGGCTTAGGGAGCCTTCATATCCTTCCTCTATTTTATTTTTGGTGCTATTTGATTTAGTTGGCATTGAAGACAATGCCAACTTTTATTTGAGGGGGTGCGCCCTTTATTTGTGGATGACTGTATATATATACTGATTTAGTTTATACTTTTTTTTTCATTTGGTCTGTATATAATCTTACATTTAGTTACTTTTATCGCATTTTTTATCTTTCATTTGGTCTGTATATAAAGTTACATCATTGTATATATTCATTCCCCGTTGTATATTCAATTCCCCTATTGTATATATTCTTTCTATTTTCGTAATTTTTTTCATTTTTAGCTCTTAATTATATTCGTAGCTTTTTGTTTCGTTTTTGACGTTTTCAATAAGCCTTTGGTTTTCTTAATGCCACGGTTCTTTCCAAAGGTGGAGTATTGTGTGAACCGGGTGACTCTTCCCGATGATGGATGGCGTGACAACCTTCTTAAGGGTTTGAGTCCGTTTTTATTTTTTGTTTTTGGTAGTTTATTGTTAAGGGTACCTCAAGCAAAGCTTCACTTGGGACTAGCATATTGCCTTTGATCCCATGGTCAAAGACAAAATGTTGTGTTTAGGATGGTGAAAGTCGTGACCTTGAGACTCTTGTGTTGACCAACAATCATCAAGTGATCTTTCGGGACCTATGTGTGCTCAAATCGTGTCTAAGGTTGTTGTGGGCCCCCGACTATATGCCTTTAGCAATCCTTTAGCTCGTGTGGTGAGAAATTGAATTGCGAGTCCAAGTCCCGAGCCATTGATCTAGAACTTGCCCTGAATGTTTGTTGAGGCGAAATCTTAGGTGAAATTTGACTTTAGAAGTGATTATAAGCTCTCCTTGATCCAAATGATAGTTGAACAATTCCATAGCCTACCAATGATATGATCCCTAGTAAACCCTTTTGAGCCTTAAACATTTTTCTTTCAGAAACCATGGTACAAGCATATACCCGTTCTAAAAGATACCTTCTCTTGGCACCCGATCTTTCTTTGAGCACATGGAAAAAGTATAAGTTTGGGAGGAGAGACGAGGAAGGGAACAAAGTGGTAAAAGGTACAAAAGCGAAGAAAAGGAAATGCAATGAAAAATAAAGAAAAGAAAAAGACAAAAAAGAAAGCCCAATGTGAAAAAGAATAAAAAGGGATTCAAGAAAAGCAAAAGAGAAAAAGGTGTGGAAAGTTGAAAAAGGAGAAACATTTTGAATTGCATGAGAAAGAGTGACAGTGTGTCTCTCTAACCCCTTAGAAAGAAGTAAGATGACTCAAAGAGTCAAGAGAAATGTGCCAAATGAATCAAAAGAAGTGTTTAAGGGAAGATGAAACCCACTTAGACCTAAACATGTCCTACCCGGAACCAAAAGCCTTCACAATGACTCTACAAAAGCCCTATATGATCTTGAGTTGAATGAAGCTTGCATTAGTGGATACTTACATGAGGGGCAAGCATATGGTACTTAGAGCCGGACTTGTGACCTTTCCTTGAGAGAGATGAGTGAATTCTAATTGACCTCGGTTTGTGTGCTAATACTCTAATAGGTGAGGTTTGCTTAGGGAGAGTTGAGGATATGTGAGTTTGGGTTCCACAATGACCGAAGTAATTGAGAGAGTTCTTTGATGTAATGAGTCAACTCTTGATGTTCTAGTGTCACACTTGATCCATGGTTTATCAAAGGTTAAATGTTGTTAATGATTCATTCGCATTGAGGGCAATTGTTAGTCCCAATTAATGCTTGTTGAGGTTACTTTAGGATAGCTGAAAATATTTAAATTTTCCCTTAAGGGGTGGGTCTTATTTTGTTTGCTTGAGGACAAGAAAAAGCTTAAGTTTGGGGGAGTCGATAACTAGGAATTTTGACGTGTTTTATGCTCCTTCCTACTTACACTTTGATTATAAATTCTTACAAAATAGTCCCAAAAGGCTCATAAGTTATGCTTGATTGCAGGTTTGATCGACAAAGTGACGAAATATCAAAGATCGACTCAAAAGGAGTGAAACCTGCTCAAGTACCAAAGACAAGGCAAACTCACGACAAAAAGGTCTAGTGCGGCCGCACTACACTTTCTGCTGTCCGCACTAGCGAATTCAGAGAGCTGGTAAAACCAGCTTCAAAGCAGTGCGGCCGCATTCAATCTTGTGCGGTTCACACTGAAGGCTCCACGGCCGCACTACCATTTCGTGCGGTCCGCGGAGGAGAAGATCAGAGAGATGTCTAGTGCCAACTTCAAACCCATGCGGTCCGCGATCATGTTTGTACGGACCGTGTTGTTGCCTCCGCGACCGCGGTCCATTCTGTGCGGTCCACGGAGCCTGAGTTCAGGGAGCCAATACTTCAAGTTCAAGAGCCTAGTGCGGCCGCGGTACATTTTTTGCGGTCCGTACTGATCCCGCAGGGGCATTTTTGTCCAGTTTTTCCAACTTAGTATAAATAGAATCTTTGTCCATTTTTAGGTCATCAGATGTTATCAGAACAAAGCTGCGCTTGTGAGAAGCTATTGTGTAGCCATTTTTTGGCATCTTAACTTAGATTTAACGATAGATTCTCTGTATTTACATTAGCTTTTAAATTAATATGTCTTGTTCTTCATCTAATTCTCTATTTTCTCCTTCAAGCATGAGTAGCTAAACCCATTAGCTAGGGTTGTGGCTCAACCCTAGTGTGGGTAATTGATGGGTGTTGCCATCTATTGTTAGATTGACTATGGGTGTTTGTTATTTGGGTCAATTTTATGGTTTAATCTATGAATTGGTGGTTGCAAACACTGGTTTGTGCTAAGTTGACTTGGCTCTTCTTGAGAAAGAGAGCCTAAGTCTCCAAAATTGACCCAACAAGGAATTGGGATGGACTCAAGAGAATTGATAGTCCCAATTAAAGGGTTAAACCTCGAGAGAGTAATTACCCAACTTGAACCCTAGTTGCTTGAGCTAATTTGCCTACCCATTTGGTCTCGAGAGAGTCAATTGGGCAAAATCACTCTCTCTACCGAGAGGTGTGAGAGTGAGTAAAATTGTGCAACGGTTATAGCATATTTTCCCAATCATGTCAATCGAACCTTAGAAGCATTTACCCGTCAATTAGCCACCTAGGTGAAAGTCACTACCCTAGTGCCTTTCTACCCATTAGATACAACTCTAGCAATTTTCTCATTAGCATAATTTAGTTCTAATTAGTAGTTGATAATATTAGTTTGTTAAAGAAAAATCAAAAGATGTTTGGATGTGACATTTGGAACAATTACACGACTCTAGTTTAGATAGATACTCAACTCCATTCCTAGTTCCCTATAGAAATCAATCCCGACCCTCATATGGGTAAAATCTATTGCGACCCTCTCTTCCTACTTTTTAGTAGTGTGGAGTAGGCTGCGATCAAGGTCGTGTACCAAGTCTGAATATCAAAAGAGGATGAAATAATTTCACTCTGAAAAAATTACACTGTCGTGCCTCAGCGTGCGGCGCATTAGTGCAATTCTCCAACAGTTTGTCAGAAAATAACTCTCTGAACTTCCCCACTGCCGTGCCGCACAGTTCATCGTAGCCTGCGGTGCACATGTACAAATTTTACAGAGCCAAGTCCCGTTTCGCGCAGGAAAGGGTGTTTCATCTGGGCCCGACCCTACTTGGTATAAATACATGTAAAAATGCTATTTTTAGGACTTTGGACACACCGGAGACCTAGGGAGACTATTTGAGAAGGAGATTATCATCGAATTCTTCATTCCTTCAAATTTAATTTGTCATTTGATTATGCGAATTATTTGAGGAATTGTTACTATGAGCATGAGTAGCTAAATACCTAAGCTAGGGTTTTGATAGAACCTGTTGCAGGATGATTTTCTCGTTATGTTAATATAGATTTTTCATCATATTATCTCTATTTGTTCAACTATATGCTTATTGTTGTTGATTGAAGGAGCCTGAATTAATTGTTCTTATTTAGTGTGAATTACTTGGGAGAGAGTGTATATTTAGGTAGTTGTTGAACATCATCACTCCTAACGTATATGAGGGATCAATACGAAGGGTTTAAAAATGGGATTAGGGATAACGAAACCTTGGGTGCGATCTAAGTGAGCTGCAATTAAAGCTAGCTAGTGTAATTCGGGAGAATATGTCTAGTATATTGTTGTAATTACTCGGGATAGAGTTATGACAGTCAGAGTGCTCGTGATCAATAGAGAAGACTTAGGCAAATTTATAGCAAATATAGTAGAAAGGATTCCGACAATAGTGGAAATTAGAACCTTAGACCATTCTCATTCTTGCTTACAACCAGTTTATAGCTAGTTCTTAATTACTGCATTTTATTACGTAATATTTAGTTAATAACCACCCAATTTGTTACTCAAATATCTCTGAAGATTGAATACATGAATTTCTGTGAGTCTAATAGCTGTGATCGATAGGTTAAGTCCCTATGGGATTCGACTCCGGACTTGTTAACCGGAATATATTTGCAGCGACCGCTTTGTCCTTTCTATAAGGTATAGTTGGGCGTGATCAAATTTTGGCATTGTTGCCGGGGGATTAACGGTGTTATCGATTGTAGTCAAGAAGAAGTGCAATTTTTTTTAGTGTAGTCAATTTTCTTCAATTTAAACTGACCATTGAAATTCTAACGTTTGTAGTCGTGGTTGTTACAGGTGCATGCCTAGAAACTCCTCAAGAACTGGGGAATTGCTCGAAGCATTATTAGATCCTGAGAAAGTGTTCAAGGCATTGAATCGTGCAAACAGAAAAGGCAAACGACAACAGAACTCAACCGAACAAATTGAACCAGACATGGAAGACGATCATCCAAACAACAGAGACAATGTGAATGACCCAAACGATCAGTGTGTTACACCTCTTGTGCCAGAAGCAGCGCTATATGATTGGGCACAACCCACTGCTGACAACTTAGCAATTGCCATTGTAGTCCCTCATATACAAGCAGATTCATTCCAGATCACAAATAACATGCTACATCTGTTGCAGAACAAGGGACTATTCTCTGGGTCATACGTTGAAGATCCTCAGCAGCATCTAAAGAATTTCCTGTCAATCTGTGCCACGCAGAGGCAACACAACGTGACACCGTAAGCAATACGTTTGTTGTTATTCCCATTCTCAGTGACAGGAGCTGCTCAGACTTGGCTTAATTCACTCCCCATCAACACCATCACTACTTGGGAGGAATTAGTCGAGCAATATTTGAACAAATTTCATCCACCCAACAAGACTGCTTAGCAAATTGATGAGATATTGAGCTTCAGACAGAAACCAACTGAGACACTACACGAAATATGGGAGAGATTTAAGGGTCTGTTGGTTACATGTACACATCATGGTATTCCGGAGCAGATGTTGGGGCATAGATTTTACATGGGTTTAGCAGATACTTTGAAAGCCAATGTTGATGCTTCAGCAGGTGGAGCATTTTTTAGCAAAACATTCAGAGAGAGAAAAATCCTACTTGACAAGATGGCACAAAACACAAGATGGACAACAAGAAATGTTCCAATCACTCCTGTAGTTCACTTAGTGGCTCTAGACCCGGCTAACTCCATGGCTAAAAATATGGCCACTCTACTGACACAAATGAGCATCCTCACCAAAAAGGTTAAAGAATCAAGCTAGAAGCAGCAAGTACACATAGTTGATGCAACTAATGGGGGTCTATGTACACCATGCATTAATCAACCATATGTCTACTCGTGGAGTGCTGAAGGTGATAATCAACAATATTAGGAGAACATGAATTATGTGGACAACTACGGGGGACCGAGACCAGGTGGTCAGAATTGGGGTTAGCAGAATCAACAATATAGACCAACAACCTCCACAACAAAGGTACAACAAGCAAAATCAACAGCAGGCTTATCAACAACCTCCACAACAACAGATTGTGAGACAGGAAGATGGGTTTGCTAAACTTGAGGGAATGATGCAACAAGTGATTGGGTCCACTAGAAAACTAGCTGACAGAGTAGACTCACATGAGTCATCGATAAACAATATTGAGATCCAATTAGGACAGATTTCCATGGCCCTAAATAATCAGCCTCATGGTACGTTACCTGCAGACACCCAAATCAATCCAAATGAGTAGGGCCCGAAGTAGCTGATGGCAGTGAGTCTCCGAAATGGTAGAGACTTAGATCTGGAGCAAGAAATTGCTCGCGAAAGTAGACCGACTGAGACACTAGTGCCAGTACCCATTGAGATAGATGATTTAGCAGGGTTAATTGAGGTAATGGTACAGAATGCTCAAAAGAATACCAACAAAGAAGAAGAGATTGTGAAAGAGACTGAGACTGCACCGGAACCAACAGTAGAAGCAGTGCTTGAACAAGAGAAAAACTAAATCACAGGGAAGAAGCGACCTCCAGCACCATTCCCACAGAGATTGGCCAAGTATCAGAAAGATGAGCAGTACAAGAAATTCTTGGAGATATTGAAGCAAATTCAGGTAAACATTCCACTGATTGATGGTTTAAAAGAGATGTATGGTTATGCGAAGATGATGAAGGACTTGATGTTCCGCAAGTTCGACTTTCAAGACATGGCCACGGTTACACTGACTCAGACCTGTAGTGTTGTTGTAACGAGACTCATAGCTGAGAAGTTGTCTGACCCTAGGAGTTTCACAATCCCTTGCACCATAGGCAACTTTGCATTTTCTAAGGCATTGTGTAATCTGCGAGCAAGCATAAACCTTATGCCCCTGGCTATCTACGAAAGGCTAGGCATTGGAAGAGCTAGACCTTGGTCTATGTTACTACAGCTGACTGACCGAATAGTGAAGAGGCCCTCTGGGATTCTAGATGATGTATTGGTACAGGTTGGGAAGTTTGTGCTCCCAGCAGATTTTGTCATCCTTGACTGTCGGGTTGACGAGGAAATTCCCATAATTTTGGAAAGACCCTTCTTGGCTACTGGGAGAGCTTTAATTGATTGTGAAACTTGAGAGCTCAAGATGAGATTAAACGATGAAGAGATAACATTCAATGTGCAGAAATCTATACGGAGACCAAGTGAATTTGCTAATTGTTCTCTAATTACGGTAGATGTAGTTTTGGAGGAGGAAGATGATGCTCTGAACATTAAAGACCCTCTAGCAGCCTGTCTCATGAACTTAGATGAAGTTAATGGAGAAGAGTTGGCAGAGTGGGTACTTGCTCTTGAAGGCAAAGTTTTTTGAAAAGGGATCTTGAATTTGAGCCTTTGCACTTAGAGGAAAGAAAAACTCCTCCAGCTAAGTCGTCAATAGAAGAGCCACCAAAGTTGGAACTGAAGCCACTGTCATCCCATCTCAGGTATGCATTCTTAGGACCTAACTCAAATCTACCTGTTATTATCTCATCCAGCTTGTTAGATGTATAGGCAGAATAGCTTTTGCAGGTACTGACTGAGTGCAAGACTGCAATTAGGTGGATCATTGCAGACATTAAGGGGATCAGCTCAGCC
This sequence comes from Nicotiana sylvestris, assembly GCF_000393655.2. Classification (NCBI taxonomy): domain Eukaryota; kingdom Viridiplantae; phylum Streptophyta; class Magnoliopsida; order Solanales; family Solanaceae; genus Nicotiana; species Nicotiana sylvestris. The sequence goes on from NC_091066.1 coordinate 28,015,709, forward strand.
TTCTGTATATATAACATTCTACTGGAAGATGGGCACAAACCTTCCAGAGAACATCAAAGAAGGCTGAACTCTAACATGAAAGAAGTGGTGAAGAAAGAAGTGATCGAGTGGTTAGATGCGGGAATCATATTCCCCATCTCTGACAGCAATTGGGTTAGCCCAGTTTAGTGTGTACCAACAAAGGGAGGCATGACGGTAGTGAAAAATGAGAAGAACGAATTGATCTCCACGAACAGTCACAGGTTGACAAATCTGTATGGATTACAGGAAGTTGAACTTGGCTACCAAGAAGGACCACTTCCCACTACTATTCATTGATCAGATGCTAGATAGATTGGCAGGGAGGTCTCATTTTTTCTTTCTGGATGGGTACTCAGGGTATAATCAGATTTCCATTGCCCTAGAGGATAGAGAGAAAATGTCGTTCACCTGCCCTTATGATATCTATGCATTTCGGAGAATGTCGTTTGGCCTATGCAACAGACCCGCCACATTCCAAAGGTGCATGATGTCCATCTTCACAGATATGGTAGAGGAGATAATTGAGGTTTTCATGGATTACTTTTTAGTGGTGGGGAATTCATTCGATGATTGCCTTGTGAACTTGAGGCGAGTTTTGAAAAGGTGTATCGAGACTAATCTGGTACTCAACTGGGAAAAATGCCATTTCATGGTACAGGAAGGTATAGTCTTGGGGCACTTAGTGTCAAGTAAAGGTATTGAGGTGGATTGTGCAAAGGTTGACGTGATAGAAAAGCTTCTACCACCCACCTCCGTCAAAGCAATCAGAAGTTTTCTTGGGCACGCCGGTTTCTATAGGAGATTTATAAAAGATTTTTCCAAAATTGCTAACCCCTTGTGTAAATTGCTTGAAAAAGATCACCCTTGTGTTTTCTGATGACTGCAGTGTAGCTTTTGAGGAATTAAAGAAGAGACTGGTAACAACACCTATCATAATTGCCCCCGACAAGGAGAAACCATTTGAGTTGATGTGTGATGCTAGTGACTATGCTGTGGGAGCTGTTCTTGGGCAATGAAAAGATAAAATCATGCATCCAATATACTATGCAAGTAGAACGTTGAGTGGAGCCCAGCTAATTACACTGTCATCGAGAAAGAGATGCTGGCAGTGGTGTTCGCATTTGACAAGTTCAGGTCTTACCTGATAGGCTCGAAGGTAATTGTTTATACTGACCATGTTGTACTCAAGTACTTGATCGAGAAGAAGGAGTCAAACTGCACCTGATTCGTTGGGTACTACTGCTGCAAGATTTGATTTGGAGATCCATGACCGAAAGGGAACGGAGAACCAAGTAGCTGATCATTTGTCTAGCTGGCTGGAAGGAGCTGAAAAGAAGGTTGAGGTAGAAAGATTCTGGAAACTTTTCCAGATGAATAACTACTAGCTATGAGTCTCGAGGAAGCACCATAGTATGCATACATTGCAAACTACTTGGCCAGCGGTATTGTTCCTTATGACCTTTCCTCTGTTCAAAAGAAAAATTTCTTTCGTGATTGTCGCATGTATTATTGGGATAAGCCTTATCTATTCAGGATTTGTGTTGATAACATGATTCGGAGATGTATCCCCAAGATAGACCAGTCTTCTATTTTACATGTATGTCACGCGTCACCATATGGTGGGTACTTCGGGGGAGTAAGGACAGCTGCGAAAGTCTTGGAGTCGGGCTTCTACTGGCCAGCATTGCTCAAAGATGCATATCTATGGATAACGGGGTGTGATGAATGCCAACGAACCAGGAATATTTCCTGCCAACATGAGATGCCTATGAACCCAATTCAGGAGGTAGAAGTGTTTGATGTATGGGTCATATATTTCATGTGGCCTTTCGTCAGCTCATATGACAACAAATACATACTCGTCGTTGTGGACTACGTGTCCAAATTGGTGGAAGCTGCATCACTCCCTACAAATGATACAAAGGGGGTAATTGGTTTTTTGAGAAAGAACATATTCACCAGGTTTGTCACCCTAAGGGAAATAATCAGTGACGGAGGCACTCACTTTTGTAATCGAGCCTTCGCGAAGTTGTTGGAGAAGTATGATGTACGACACAAGGTGGCCACCCCATATCATCCACAAACAAGCGGGCAAATGAAAGTCTCGAATAGAGAAAATAAAGAGTGTGTTGACTAAGACTGTGAATGCTACTAGAATAGATTGAGCGAGGAAGTTAGATGATGCACTTTGGTCTTATTGAACCACTTTCAAAACTCCAATCGGCATGTCGCCATACAAGTTGGTGTTTGGAAAAGCATGTCATTTACCAGTAGAGTTAGAGCATAAAGCTTGGTGAGCACTGAGACAGTTGAATCTTGATATTGAAGCTGCGGTCACAAGTAGAGTAACAGAGTTGCACGAGCTTGATGAGTTCAGATATCACGCCTTTGAGAGCACAATATTGTATAAGGAGAGAATGAAGATGATACAAGATAGAAATATTATTGAGCGACATTTTAAACCCGGAGATACGGTATTGCTATACAAATTAAGACTAAGGTTATTTCCGGGCAAATTGAAATCACGATGGTCAGGGCCATTTTGTATGGTTGAAATTCACCCCACTAGTGTCGTAGAGATTGCTGCAGAAAATGACTCTCGCACATTCAGAGTCAATGGGCATAGATTGAAATATTATGTGGGCATGGATGAGTCAAAGGGAGTGTCTGTGGCCCATTTGATCGAGCCTCCGATGTTGAGTGTACCTTAAATGCGCTTACATGCATCGTGTCTCGACGTTAAATCAAGTGCTTCTTGGGAAGCAACCCAATTTTTAACCTTACTAACCCATAATTGTAGTTTAGGATTATTAGAAGTTAGGAGTTGTGAGGCTTGTTTGGGCAGGTAAAAGCATGAATTGGACATAAAATATGTACATAATAGAGTCGGGGTGCAACCCATAAGCTAAATGTCGAAAATAAAGTGAGCTCTGAGAAAATTACACTACCGCATCGCAGTGTGTGACGTGCCAATGCTTAACTTACAAAAAAATGTTTCTTTTAACCAACACCCGTTCAACACCCCTCCCCCCTTATTGTTTTCTCTGTTCTCTTTACAGTTTACACGCTCCAACCCTTCCCCTAATTCCCCCACTTTCTTTTCTTCTCAAATTCCTTTCCCACACACACCTCCCATCCCTTCCATTCATCCTCAAGTGTTTCTCTACTCTCCTCTCTTTTCTTTGAGTAATTTATTGTAGTTGAGTAGTATAGTTTATTTTCAACTAAACCCTAGGAAGTGTAGTGGTGCTATTTTTTTTCAATTTCTTTGCTTATTTTGGCCATGATTGGTGCTTAACTTGTGAGGTTTCCATTGTGCTTATAATTGTGGAAGATTTTTAATATGTCTTGATGTTTATAGAAAAGTTTGATGGTGAAGTTGGGTGGAGATGCCTTTAAGGCCGAAAATTGGTGGAATATTTGTGTAAATTTGGAGCACTTTGTTTCCTTTTTACATTGTGGTAGTGGTAGGATGGTTGATTAGTATGGTTGTGTAGTAATCTTGGAAGAATTAAAGTTGAAATTATGAGGTAACTTTGGTGAATACCATGTGCTTGATTAAATACTTCAATGACATAGAAAGTGACATTGTAGCTTAGTGGAGGATAATTGTTATGAGATAATGTGGTACTAGGTGCTAATTGGAATGTTCGATTCATGTTATGTGCTTGTGTAGTGTTGTGTTGTACTTTCTGAAGTTTGTTAGTAGTGCATTAGTATAACTTATTTTCTTTCTCTTGTTAGTTACTAGATTAGCTTCTTAATTTTGCACTAAGTATAAGTGTATGAGGTAATACCGTATCGAATACAGCTTATATATATATAATATATGTACTTACGCTATACTATGCACTAAGTATAAGTGTATGAGGTAATACCGTATCGAATATAGCTTATATAAATAATATATGTACTCACGCTATAATATGCACTAAGTATAAGTGTATGAGGTAATACCGTATCGAATACAGCTTATATATATATAATATATGTACTTACGCTATACTATGCACTAAGTATAAGTGTATGAGGTAATACCGTATCGAATATAGCTTATATATATAATATATATGTACTTACGCTATACTATGCACTAAGTATAAGTGTATGAGGTAATACCGTATCGAATACAGCTTATATATATACAATATATGTACTTACGCTATATTATGCACTAAGTATAAGTATACTAGGTAATACCGTATCGAATACAACTTATATATATATATATAATATATGTACTTACGCTATACTATGCACTAAGTATAAGTGTATGAGGTAATACCGTATCGAATACAGCTTATATATATACAATATATATATTTACGCTATATTATGCACTAAGTATAAGTGTACTAGGTAATACCGTATCGAATACAACTTATATATATATAATATATGTACTTACGCTATACTATGCACTAAGTATAAGTGTATGAGGTAATACCGTATCGAATATAGCTTATATATATATATATATATATATATATATATATATACATACGCTATACTATGCACTAACTATAAGTGTATTAGGTAATAGCGTATCGAATACAGCTTATATATATATTTTTTTGAAATAGCGACCAACTTTGGTCGCTATTTTGGTCAAACAGTCAGAATATAGCGACCAAAGTTGGTCGCTATTTCTAAAAATTCAAAACTGTTTTACCCACCAAAATAGCGACCAACGTTGGTCGTTATTTTAATTACATAACTCTCAAAACCGGGATCCCCTCCCATTCTTTCTAAAAAATTCTCAAAATCCCTCTTTTCTCTCTCACACTCAAACCCCACCCCCTTCCAACTCCCACCACCAGGCCCCACCCACGCCACCAACGACCACCGCTCAGCTGCTGCCGTCGCCTCTGTCGCTGTTGCGTCTCTCCTTCTCCACCTCCTAAAAATTCAAGGTTAAGAATTACAAACCTAGGGTTTCAATTAGTGTTTCAATTGTTTATTGTTTCAACCTAGAATTAGTGTTTCAATTGATTATTTAACATTGTATTTTATAGAAACCTAGGGTTTAGATTGTATTTATCATTATTTAACATTTTATAGAAATCTAGGGTTTAGGGTATGGGTTGAATATTTAGGCTAGGCTTTATTGAGTATTTCTCCTTCAATATTTTAGTAAGCAATAGATACTAATTTAACGTCAAAGACTTGATTCATAGGTAGATATATATTAGGGTATAAATTGAACTTTTACTTTAATCTTGATTAGTTTATAGGTAGATATTTAATATAGACACATGATAGTATATTTGGATTTTCTCTTAAAGTTCAAGACAATGTTAATGTTTAAGGCCTTAAGCGAATCGTTGTGTGGCTCTTGTTTGAGTACAACGAGTCGCCCACTTTTAGGATATAAATTGAACTTTTAGTTTAAGTTTAAACTCGTAGGATACGAATATAACTTATAGTTTTTAGGTTTTGTTCTTGTGAATTGAACTTGTAGGATATAAATTGAACCTTTTAGGATACGAGTTGAATTTTTAGGATATGAATTGAACCTTTTAGGTATGAGTTGAACCTTTAGGATATAAATTGAACTTAAACTCGTAGGATATGAATATAACTTTTAGGATATAAATTGAAGCTTTTATGTATGAGTTGAACCGTTAGGATATGACTTGAACTTTTGTGGATATAAATTGAACCTTTTAGGATATGAGTTGAATTTTTAGGATATGAATTGAACCTTTTAGGTATGAGTTGAAGCTTTTAGGATATAAATTGAACTTTTAGTTTAAGTTTAAACTCGTAGGATATGAATATAACTTTTAGGATATAAATTGAAGCTTTTATGTATGAGTTGAACCGTTAGGATATGACTTGAACTTTTGTGGATATAAATTGAACCTTTTAGGATATGAGTTGAATTTTTAGGATATGAATTGAACCTTTTAGGTATGAGTTGAAGCTTTTAGGATATAAATTGAACTTTTAGTTTAAGTTTAAACTCGTAGGATATGAATATAACTTTTAGGATATAAATTGAAGCTTTTATGTATGAGTTGAACCTTTAGGATATGACTTGAACTTTTGTGGATATGAATTGAAGCTTTTATGTATGAGTTGAACCTTTAGGATATAAATTGAACCTTTTAGGTATGAGTTGAACCTTTAGGATATGAATTGAAATTTTGGTTTATGTTTTGGAATTTTAGATTACGGGAGGATTTTGTAGAAGAGGTTGATGACGTTATTAGACATGCAATGGAACTTCCACCAAGAATAACTAAGATAAAGTACGTGGAAGAATGTGCCTTTAATTGTTATTCTCATTAGCGACAATGATGATGAGAAGGCAATGGCATGTGTTTCAAATAGTGATTGTGTAGGTAGGAATTTAGTATTTCCTAAGTAGATAAAAGAAGATCTTATAGAGGAATTCTGTACTTCATTTTCCATAAGGAAAAAAAGTTTGATTGAGAGTGACAAGGTTGATGAAGACGGATGGTTTTCCGTTGGTCGTCGCAGTTCCCATAAAATGGGGATCATAAGACTCTATGATGACAGAGATTATAGGAAGTTTTGTACTCAACTTTCTTTCGAGTCTGATCCGTACAAGCTTAATGTGATATTGGTTCGGATTCAGATAATGATTTGACCGACAAAAGTATGGAAATGCTCTTAAAAAGAATTAAAAGTAAAATATTTTTCAGCTTCCTTCTCGACCAAGAAAAACGTTTTACCTTTAATTCTTTTTAAGAGCATTTCCATACTTTTGTCGGTCAAATTATTGTCTGAATCTGAAGAAATATCATCCAATATCACATTAAGCTTGTACGGATCAGACTTGGAAGAAAGTTGAGCACAAAACTTCCTATAATCTTTGTCATCATAAAGTCTTATGATCCACGTTTTATGGGAACTGCAACGACCAACGGAAAACCATCCGTCTTCATCAACCTTGTCACTCTCAATCAAACTTCTTTTCCTCATGGAAAATGAAGTACAGAATTCCTCTATAACCTCTTTTATCTACTTAGGAAATGTTAAATCCTACCTACACCATCACTTTTTTGAAACACATGTCGTTGCCTTCTTATTATCATTGTAGCTAATTAGATAAACAATTGATCAAAGACACACTCCGTCATGTACCGTATCCAAGTTCATCTCGAGTTCATCTCGAGTAATAGTACCACGAGGATAATCACCAAAGCCACCAGACAACTTTATGATGCCAATGAAGCAAGATGAGCTATTCAATAAAACTCGTATTGTAAAGAAGAAGAAAGAGACTGATTCAGAAAGGAGGGTCGAGCCTCGACTACATACATGTAAGTTTTTTACTTTTCATTAAATATTTTGATTTGCTTTTATATAAATTTTGAAATACTAATTCAATATAATTTTTCATATAGGTTCAATTCGCTTCACATCTGACGTGGGGGAATTCATACGCAGTCAACCACCTAATGAACCGAGCGAGGCAATCCAACTTGCAGACGAGGATGATGAAAGAACACTCCTTCAGTACTTTATATACTATTGTGTTAGTTCTATTGTGTTAGAACTAATTTACATTGTGTTAGTTCTATTGTGTTAGAACTAATTTACATACCAATTTACTATTGTGTTAGTTCTCTTTAGTTCGAATGGGCTTGTAATAAGCGTTAACTTAGTTTTGTTAGCTTAATGTGTTAGTTCTATTGAACTTTATTCTTTGTTGCTTTTAATTGCTTTTTATTGTTGTTGTTGTTGGCATAAAATGCCTATTTAGGAAATTGGTATGGCTCGCAGGTGGTGTAGCTGCAAAAACAGGCAGTTTCTGCCAAAATAATACACAGAAAAGCGACCAAAGTTGGTCTCTATTTGGTCACTTTTCATGTTTAAAAAAATAATTTTCTGGAGAATAGCGACCAACTTTGGTCGCTATTTACCCAGATTTCTACAAAAAGCGACCAAACTTGGTCGCTATTTCATTAAAAAAATAAAATTTCTGGTGTATAGCGACCAAAGTTGATCGCTAATATTTAAAAAATAAATTAAATTCATGTATTTAGGGACCAAAGTTGGTCGCTAGTTTAATAAAATAAATAATAATTGAATACAAAAGCGACCAAAATTGGTCTCTGGTTTCCAGATTTTAAAATATAATATTTGGTTTAGAGACCAAAGTTGGTCGCTTTTTAGTGATTAATAATAAATAAATAAATAATGTATTTTTTATTTAGAGACCAACTTTGGTCGCCAAATTTATATTATTAAATTAATAAAGCGACCAAAGTTGGTATCTATAGTCAATATCCGGAAAAATGGGTCCATTTAGCTTAGAGACCAAAGTTGGTCGCTAATTAGCGACCAACTTTGTTCCCTAAATAAAAGGGACCATCAATATAGCTACCAGGCACTTTTGGTCGCATTTTGGTCGCTATTTAGCCAAAAAGCAACCAAAGTTGGTCGCTTTTTGCGGTCTCTTTTTCCCAGAATTCTAGTAGTGACAGAAGCAGAAAGTTAGTAGAAATAAATTCTGAAAACAGTATTTGAACTTCAAAATAACTTTTGAAAACGGTATAGGAACAAATCGATCCCACTGAATACACAGTGTGTCCTTAAGGAAATTATTCCCCTCAAGTACCCCGAGGTTCTGGAATATATCCTCCCAGGATAGAACGATTTAACTCACCAGAATGTTGGTACCAAAAACGCCGATGAACAGCGAACCACTCGAAGGCTATAAAACACACTGGAATTTTTGTGCAGAAGAAGAAGAAGATTATCAGAAAATTTCGTAAGTAAATATTCTGGGATTAGAAGGTATATTTATAGCCAATTTGGTATTGTTTCTAAAAAGATTTGCAACCTTTCAGAACAGCCATAGCTGTTGGAACAGGTTTGACACTGTTTCAGAATAGCCATTGCTGTTGGAAATTTTTGTGGGAAAATTAAAACGGATTTAAAATAATCCGGGAAAGAAAAAGGGCCAAACCGGACCAGGTCGCGGGTCATGGGTTATTCCAGATTGAATTTTCGTTAATTAATTTAATTAATTAATTAAATATTTGAAAAGAATTTTGTCCAAAAAGATTATTTAATCAATCTATCTTTGACCAAATCCAAATCTGAATCCGAAGCCGAAGCCGAAGCCGAGCCGAGCGACCGACGATGACGGTGCGAGGCTTGCCTTCTTCTTAGTTCTTTAAGAGCTAAAAGATGAGCTTCTCTAAATATACACAAAGATTTTCTTTCCTTCTACCAATGAGGGGCAAAGTGCATTAGTAAAGTGAACTCATTCAAAATTTCACTTCCTTCCATTTCTTTTCCCACCATTTTCTATTCACACTTCTTTTGTTATTAATAACAAAATCCAACAATCCCCCACATGAATGGGGAATGGCTATAAACTTAAAGGAATGCACGGACGTGTGTGTGTTTCACATGCAAGAATTAATTGCATCTTGATAAGTAAGTTTCCCTTTGAACTTTCCATAGTGAACTTATATCGGATATACTCGGTCAATCAGTAGATTTGATATCTTTGAACCGTCGAACTTTGTTATATAACTAGACAACATAAGTCACACAATCAATCCTTAACCATCTATGGCTCTCACGGTTGTGTTCGTTTCAGCCATGAACACCGCGTGGTTTCATGAGTGTTTAGAGAATGAGCCTTTACTTTCATTCCCCTTGAAGCGGCTTACACTTCACACTCACATAGGTGATTCCTAAACGTGTAATCCTAAAGACACACTATCTGGTCATATCCTGCCAGACTTAGCAAATCATTAAAAAGCTTTAAACTTTATTGACTCATCAAGAAGCCTTAATGCTTTACCTCTTTTTTGAACATTGTCTTCATCACGAGAATGGGTTGAGTTGTTTGACAATGTTGAACCGTCATTCATAACTTTGTTTGATCTCTTTGAACCAAGCTCTTGGGATCTCCAGTCTGCTAGGTAGAGTTACCGCCATAATGACTTCTCCTAGGCCTTTAACCCCATTCTCTTTGATGATCTTTCAACTGCCTCTCTAGATAGGCCTTTTGTAAGTGGATCCGACACGTTATCTCTTGACTTTACGTAGTCAATTGTGATAACACCACTAGAGAGTAGTTGTCTAACAGTATTGTGTCTCTGTCGAATATGACGAGATTTTCCGTTATACATAACGCTCCCTGCCCTACCTATTGTCGCTTGACTATCACAATGTATACAAATAGGTGCCAAAGGTTTGGGCCAAAATGTAATATCTTTCAAGAAATTCCGAAGCCATTCAGCTTCTTCACCGGCCTTATCTAAAGCTATGAATTTAGATTCCATTGTAGAACGGGTGATACACGTTTGTTTTGATGATTTCCAAGACACTGCTCCAACCCCAATTGTGAAAACATATCCACTCGTGGATTTAACTTCAGATGATCCAGTGATCCAATTTGCATCACTATATCCCTCGATCACGGAAGGATATTTGTTATAATGCAAAGCATAATTTTGGGTATGTTTTAGATATCCCAAAACTCGTTTCATTGCCATCCAATGTATTTGATTGGGGTTACTTGTAAACCGACTCAGTTTGCTAATAGCACATGCTATATCTAGTTGCGTACAATTCATGATATACATCAAACTTCTCAATACTCTTGCATAGTCCAGTTGTGAGTCACTTTCACCTTCATTCTTTTGAAGTGCATGACTCACGTCAATTGGAGTCTTGGAAATTTTGAAATTCAAATACTTGAACTTGTCAAATACCTTTTCAATATAGTGAGACTGTGATAATGCTAGACCTTGTGGAGTCTTGTGAATTCTGATTCCTAAGATCACATCAGCAACTCCTAAGTCTTTCATGTCGAATTTGCTAGCCAACATGCGTTTTGTACCATTTATATCTGTCATACTTTTGCCCATTATCAACATGTCATCAACATATAAACAAACAATAACTTCATGACCTGGAGTATTTTTAATGTAAACACATTTGTCACACTCGTTGATTTTAAATCCATTTGCCAACATTGTTTGGTCAAATTTTGCATGCCATTGTTTGGGTGCTTATTTAAGTCCATAAAGCGACTTAATAAGTTTGCACACTTTCTTTTCTTTACCAGGAACAACAAAACCCTCAGGTTGTTTCATGTAAATCTCTTCCTCTAATTCTCTATTTAAGAAAGTTGTTTTAACATCCATTTGATGGATTTCAAGACCATACACGGCCGCTAGTGCCACTAACACCCTAATAGATGTTATCCTTGTTACTGGCGAGTAAGTGTCAAAGTTTTCCTTTTGTTTATAATCTTTGACAACAAGTCTTGCCTTATATTTTGTCAATAGTACCATCAGCTTTATTTTTCGTTTAAAGATTCATTTCGAACCTAAAGGCTTATTTCCTGGAGGAAGATCAACCAATTCTCATGTATAGTTATCCAAAATTGATTGAATCTCAGATTGACTTCCTCTTTCCAAAATGCTGAATCAGAAGACAACATAGTTGCTTTAAAAGTTTGAGGCTCATTTTCAAGCAAGAATGTCACAAAATCTGGTCCAAAGGAAGTAGATGTTCTTTGACGTTTGTTACGCCTTGGATCTTCTATACTTGGAGTATTTTCCTTTGGTTCTTCCCAAGGTCGTTTAGGTCTTTTACTTAAAGACTCGCATTCAGTTTTATCCGGATAGATGCTTTCAAAGAATCCAACATTATCTGATTCCATTACCGTATTAACATGAATCTCGGGATTATCGGATTTATGAACCAAAAACCGACATGCTTTACTGTTTGTAGCATATCCAATAAAACCGCAATCTACTGTTTTTGGTCCAATTTTAACTCTTTTAGGTAAAGGAACTTGTACCTTTGCTAGACACCCCCACACTTTGAAATATTTCAAGTTGGGTTTTCTTCCTTTCCATTTTTCATATGGAATAGATTGCGTTTTGCTGTGGGGTACTCTATTGAGTATCCGGTTAGCTGTAAGGATAGCTTCCCCCTACAAACTTTGCGGTAATCCAGAACTTATTAATAAAGAATTCATCATTTCTTTTAATGTCCTATTTTTCCTTTCCGCAATTCTATTGGATTGAGGTGTATAAGGTGCAGTAGTTTGATGGATAATTCCATATTCCGAACATATTTCTGCAAACGGAGATTCATATTCTCCACCTCTATCACTTCTAATCATTTTGATCTTTTTATTCAATTGATTTTCTACCTCATTCTTGTATTGCTTAAATGCTTCAATTGCTTCATTCTTACTATTAAGCAAATAAACATAACAATATCTAGTGCAATCATCAATAAAAGTAATAAAATATTTTTTTTCACATCGAGATGGTGTCAACTTCATATCGCAAATGTCAGTATGAATTAAGTCTAAAGGATTTGAATTCCTTTCAACAGACTTATAAGGATGTTTTACAAACTTAGATTCAACACATATTTGACATTTCGATTTATTACACTCGAATTTAGGCAATACTTCTAAATTAATTAACTTCCGCAAGGTTTTATAATTGACATGTCCTAAACGAATATGACATAAATCATTTGACTCCAATAAATAAGAAGAAGCTGAAATTTTATTCATACTGTCAACAACCATTACATTGAGTTTGAAAAGGCCCTCTGTGAGGTAGCCTTTTCTAACATACATTTCGTTCTTGCTTCCAACAACTTTATCAGAAATAAATACACATTTGAATCCATTCTTTACAAGTAAATAAGTAGAAACTAAATTCTTCCTAATAGTAGGAACATGAAAAACGTTGTTGAGCATTAACACCTTGCCGGAAGTCATCTTTAGGAATATCTTCCCATAACCTTCAATCTTGGTAGTTGCATTATTTTCCATGGGAATTTCTTCTTCGGGACCAGCAGTAGAGTAAGTCGCAAATACTTCTTTGATAGCACAAACATGTCGAGTGGCTCCAGAGTCAATCCACCACTCCTTTGGATTTCCAACTAGGTTGCATTCCGAAAGCATTGCACAAAGATCATCAATATCATCATTCTTCTCCACTATATTGGCTTGTCCCTTCTTATTATCCTTTTTCGGGAGACGACAATCAGGACTTTTGTGACCAACTTTTTCACAATTGTAGCAGCTGCCCTTGAATTTCTTTTTGTTCTGCTCCTTAGTTTGTCGAGAAGACCTCTTCCTCTTCTTACTTTTTGGAGCAGTCTCCTCAACGATATTAGCTCCCATGATCGTTGAATTTCCACGAGACTTCTTCTCGACTGTTTTGTTGTCTTCCTCGATCTTTAGACATATCACAAGATCTTCCAACTTCATTTCTTTGCGCTTGTGCTTAAGATAGTTCTTGAAATCTTTCCACGAAGGAGGCAATTTTTCAATCATAGCAGCCACTTGAAATGCTTCATTCACGACCATACCTTCAGCAATAAGGTCGTGAAAAATAAGTTGAAGCTCCTGAACTTGGGTTCCCACTATTTTGTTGTCTATCATTTCATAGTTTAGAAACTTGGCAACCACGAACTTCTTCAAGCATGCATCTTCTGTCTTGTACTTCTTCTCAAGTGCGTCCCATAATTCTTTTGAAGTATTCATTGCACTATACACATTGTACAAGTCATCCTCTAAAGCACTTAAGATATAGCCTTTGCAAAGAAAATCTGCCTGCTTCCACGCCTCAACAACCATGAACTTTTTATTGTCCGGCATGTCCGCAGCAGGCACTGGAGGCTCTTCACTAGTGAATTTCTGCATACCAAGTGTGGTAAGCCAGAAGAACACCCTTTGCTTCCATCCTTTGAAGTTGGTTCCAGAAAATCTCCCCGGTTTCTCGGCCGTAGGAACAACAGTGCGGCTTGACGAGGCTGTCGTCGTTGCACCAACAGTCGTAGAAGGATTTCCGTTATCAATTGTCATTTCTCACTGTCAACAACAGAAGGGATCAATTAATGGCAAAATCAGAACAGTAAATAATATTGTAATCAATAAACAGTACGTAATAAAAACAACTGAAGTTTTTATATACTGTTTTACAGAAAACGATGAAGTTTTTTATGTTCTTCAAATCGTTTTCTGAATTTCAATACTCTGATGAAGTGTTTATATCTTCAAATCAGAATAGTAAAATTCAGACAGAATACAGAATATAATAAATGTAATTTCCTTAAGATTGTTATTAATCTGTATTGTTGTAAATAAATAAAACAATAATTTTTCTGAAAACAGAAGCAGAAAGTTAGTAGAAATAAATTCTGAAAACAGTATTTGAACTTCAAAATAAATTTTGAAAATGGTATAGGAACAAATCGAGCCCACTGAATACACGGTGTGTCCTTAAGGAAATTATTCCCCTCAAGTACCCGAGGTTCTGGAATATATCCTCCAAAGATAGAACGATTTAACTCACCGGAGTGTTGGTAACAAAAACACCGATGAACAGCGAACCACTCGAAGGCTGTAAAACACACAGGAATTTTTGTGTAGAAGAAGAAGAAGATTATCAGAAAATTTCGTAAGTAAATATTCTGGGATTAGAAGGTATATTTATAGCCAATTTGGTACTGTTTCTGAAAAGGTTTGCAACCTTTCAGAACAGCCATAACTGTTGGAACAGGTTTGACACTGTTTCAGAACAGCCATAGTTGTTGGAAATTTTTGCGGGAAAATTAAAACGAATTTACAATAATTTGGGAAAGAAAAAGGGCCAAACCGAACCGGATCGCGGGTCATGGGTTATTCCGGATTGAATTTTCATTAATTAATTTAATTAATTAATTATTTGAAAAGAATTTTGTCCAAAAAAATCAATCAATCGATCCGGATCCGAGGCCGAGCCGAGCGACGACGACGGCGCGATGCTTGCCTTCTTCTTAGCTCTTTAAGAGCTAAAAGATGAGCTTCTCTATATATACACAAAGATTTTCTTTCCTTCTACCAATGAGGGACAAAGTGCTTAGTAAAGTGAACTCATTCAAAATTTCACTTCCCTCCATTTCTTTTCCCACCATTTTCCATTCACACTTCTTTTGTTATTAATAACAAAATCCAACAAATTTTGACAATCTTCCAAACACCCTAGCATAGCCGGCGACTGCTCCCCCGAAAAAATAACTTTACTAGTAATATTCTCTCCGTTGTTGGTTATGATCTCCCGATGACAATTATCTGAATACAAACCGAGGGCGGCTCAATGAAATCGGAGGCCTAAAGCTAAAATTTAATAAGATGTGAGGAAATAATATTAGTAATGTGACAACGGTTGGACAAATAGACACAATTAATTTAGATAATCAAGAAAAAATTATATGGTCTTAACAAATTTTCATTCAATGTTTTAAGTTTTCTTTTAAGTATTCCATAGTATAACATTGTCTAATATTCTAAAATTTTAAGTTAAATTATTCAAATGTTCATATCTACTAATAAAATATTTGATAGCTAGAATCAATGTAGTGTAACGAAATAAAATGTTAATGTTTTGTTAACTTAAAAAAATCTTACTAATATAAATAATTATAACTAATAGAAAAAGTTTTGAGGGGCCTTTGTCTCTTGGGGGCCTAAAGTAGAAGCTTTAGTTGTCTTACCCTAGAGCCACCCATGACACAAACTAACTTGCTTTTGATGGAGACACGACGACGATGATCCAATATTATTTTCCTCGTGTCAAATATAACACCATGAAGAACCTTCCTCTTAATGAGACAAAAAACAAAGTACTCATGTCGAATTTGACTACCTTGTCTTAACACCTTTAGTATGGTATCGCTAAGACTGTACTGTTTTATAAGCCACACAATTTTGTTATCCGAACTATCTTATCTATCATCGAAACGGAAGCTTTTCTTGACCCTACTAGTGATCCTTTTTTTTTTATCCAAAATTAGTTTACCCTTATCCAAACCCTTCCGTGTACCACCACCAACCACTCGCAGATTTTCTCTTTAACTGAGTAAAAACATAATTCATATCCATCATCTCACCCTCTGAGCATAAATCATAGAATATATCACATGGCTTTTTGTTGCCATACAAGTCTACTTGTCGAATATGATCGTTTTGAATAAACGGACCACAAACAAACTTCAGTAGATAGTTTATGAGTTCCTCATCAATAGGCCGAAAACCTAAATCCCATTGAGCTATTACTACTTCCACTAGTGTTCTTCATCACTACTGCGCAAAAGACAACCAAATATTAACCCTACTGCGCAAGAGACGAACACAAACAAAAGGCAAAACTTAACCCTAGAGCTGAACGTGCCTCCGAACTGAAGGGAAGTGCATAGAAATAGAGCAACAATGCAAAATACCATGCTATAAACCTAACCAGAAAACTTTGAGATATTTTCATTTTAGAATTTTATTTGATGGACCAAATATTTTGTTAATTACTCCCTAGTATTATTTTAATTTGCTACAAAAGTAATTAGCCACTCTTCTTTCTTTTTATTTGTCCGCAAAGTAAGCCACTCTCATTGGCTTAAGAAAAAGAATTAAGGAAACTCCCAGCCCTTAAGGTATTTCGTAATACGAATAAGGAAATTTCCCTTTGAATTAAAAAAGAAAAAGAAATTCCCTAAGATTTGGAAAGGGTTAGAACAGTTAAATAAGAAACTCCTGCACCTGAGAGAGGAGGACTAGATGTTTGTTTAAACTATGGCCAGTCGAATAAATAATTATTGCAATATTATATTTCTTGTGCCTAAAAAATTCCATAAAAAATTGAATAAATAGACTTAAAAATCCTAAGTAACTATCAAGAGAAATTAATGTTATAAA
Organism: Nicotiana sylvestris; assembly: GCF_000393655.2. Classification (NCBI taxonomy): domain Eukaryota; kingdom Viridiplantae; phylum Streptophyta; class Magnoliopsida; order Solanales; family Solanaceae; genus Nicotiana; species Nicotiana sylvestris. The sequence continues at coordinate 28,032,435 of NC_091066.1, forward strand.
ATAACAATGCATAAGATACACTAGTAATACAACTATTCTTTGAATTAGTCTAATTTAAATTCACGAATTCGTTTATATATACATAAAGTATTTTTTTCCAAGTGGAGATTATGAAATCAACAGAACATTTTTATTTTTTTTTGCTTCTTTCCTTTTATTTCATGTAGCGCAATGTACATATAACTATTATTAAAAACTAGTCTCAAGGTACGCACGATGCGCGTGTATTCTATTTTCAATGAGTACTAATTTATTTCAAATTTATGTTTAATAATAAAATAAACGTATAAGTTCCTGAAGATGATCATAAAAGTTAAAACCTAATATATCCAATCTATAATATATTTTTAAAGAATAAAAAGGTGAATGACATTTCGCTAAAGGCCTTCGTACTTTTAATATAATGTAGATATAAATATAGACATAGATATAGAAATGGGTACACATACAAAACACATACCCTAAGGATGGTATTAAGGTATGCGCTTTGCGCGTGTACGCATATTAATGAGAATATAATTTAGAAAAATATAAAGATATTATTAAATAATATACTTGAGCTATAAAATAAAACTAAAGAGAAATGTAAGTTTTTGAAAATAATAAATATTTATTTCATTGAGCTAGGCGAGAAGATAAAATAAATAAATACTTTTTCAATAAAAGATCAAATTATATTCAATTCTTAAAATATAACAAAAATTAATAGCATAAATAACACAAAAAAATTTATGTTGAAGAATCCTTATATTCATACTAATGAAGAACTTACATCTTTATTTGATAGAAAAACGTTGGAACATTTTGTATTACTAAACGCTACTTTTAATTTTTTATGCCATTGTATTTCATATACTTGAAGGAGATGTATAAATAATTGTATCTTACTATAGAAGTCTTTCCGTCGTTTTGTTTCGGTAATTAAAATCATTTATTTTAAAGTTCTAACTTAAGATTTTCTATTTAATTCAAATACAATAAAATTTTAATTAATTATAAAGTTTATAATAACAACAACAAACCCAGTTTGATCCCAATATGTGGGGTCTGGGAAGGGTAGTCTATACACATACATTACCCCTACCTAATGCAGGTAGAGATACTGTTTCCAATAGACTCTCGACTCAAGAAGGGCAAGAAGAGGAAGAGGGAAGCAAGGAAGGAAAAAAGATGGAAGAGAAAAAGGGAGAGATAAATGATAAGTAATATCAAATAATAGCAATAGGGAATACAATATCTGAGGCGAAATAAATCACATATCGTAATAAAAATCTAAGAATATGAAGGGACATGCACGCTACTAAGCCTATCAGTAAACACAATAAACTACCTACTAACCTTCTACCTTAATCCTCGACCTCCACACCTTCCTATCAAGGGTCATGTCCTCAGTGAGCTGAAGCAGCGTCATGTCTTGCCTAATCACTTCTCCCCAGTACTTCTTAGGCCTACCTCGACCCCTTCTCAAACTCTCCATGACCAACCTCTCACACCTCCTGACAGGGGCATCAATACTTCTTCTCCTAACATATCCGAACCATCTCAGCCGCGACTCCCGCATCTTGTCCTCCACGGAAGCTACTTCCACTCTGTCCCGGATAGCTTCATTCTTAATCCTATCTCGCATGGTACACCCACACATCCATTTCAACATCTTCATCTTTGCTACTCTCATCTTCTGCACGTGGGAGTTCTTGACTGGCCACCACCCAGCCCCATACAACATAGCGGGTCGAACCACCACTCGATAAAACTTACCCTTAAGTCTTAATGGCACATTCTAATCACATAGGACACCAGAAGCAAACCTCCACTTCATCTATCCCGCTCCGATGCGATGTGTGACATCTTCGTCAATCTCCCCGTTACCCTGGATAATAGACCCGAGATACTTAAAACTCGCTCTCTTGGGGATAACTTGACCATCAAGCTTAACCTCTACATCTGCATCATGGGTCTCACTGAATTTGCACTCCAAGTATTTTGTCTTGGTTCTACTTAGTTTGAAACCTTTAGACTCCAAGGTCTGCCTCCAAACCTCCAACCTCGCGTTAACTCCGCTACACATCTCGTCAATCAACACTATATTATCAAAATCGGATAACAATTAAATTTGTAAGTAATTTTAAGTATACGTGATTTAATTCGACACAAAGCAATTAATGAAGTAAATAGTGAATAAATAAAGACAGAATAAATTCAAACCACACGAGCGAGATAGTTCCCATCTCAGTGGAATAATCAACCTCGATCCGGACTCATCACTGCCAACACTAATGAACAAGAGAAAGAGCTAATAACAGAGAAAATAATAATATATTGCTTTGGAATGTGTGTTACAGTGATCTTTATGAGTAATCAGACCCCCTTTATATAGTAGGTGAGTTCTACATTACGTACAACACTATAAAAGGTAAAAAAAATCTCCTGATTATCTGATTGTCGGTTCCCTATCGATACGTGCCGAGATCCCCGTCGTGATATTCGACCGGTCACGAATATTTCGGCCTTCTATTTGGCTATGCTTGATTGTCCGATATGTTCCTCGAAGTCGTTCGAGGTTAAGATCAACCCGAAACCATGACCCCGAGATTCCCGTGGCAGGCGTCATACCCTCCTGGATTCTGACTCGATGGGACTTTCATCTCGATGTTGGCCCCTTATCATCATGTCTCGAGCCTGACTTATTCTGCCGGAGGCCGGATTGCGCCATGGGCCCGATTTTTTTCGTATACAATTGTTAGTTCAAATTTTAAAAAAAGGTTAGATAAGGTAACGTTTTAGCCGATTTATTAGGACTTTCTAATATTCAAATGTTGTTGATTTTAAGTTCTAAATATTAGGATAATGATTAAATTACAAATTCCTCATCTAGCTTTAATTTTAGAAGACTTCTTTTCGTCAAACAAAAAAGTTGTAGTAGTTGTTTCATTTTTTTTTCTGTAAAGACTTGAATCCAAATCTAATAAGTAATAGTTAGTGGTGAGATATTAAAATCTTGAAATTTGAATTTTAAAAGTTATTTAACGTTAAATTAGTACTTATATTTGGTCCTAATTAGGACTTCTATTCATACAAGGAAGATTTAATTGATTTTAGTATCCTATATATTAGGGATTCCTATATAATAATTCAAATATGAAAAGTTTTAATAAATAAAATTTTAGTTAGCTTTAAAGTACTAAATATTAGGAAAAATAGGTAAATGATAATTCTGTCTATTGTGAAATCTTTCTTTAAAGGACAAAAAAGGTGAGCAACATTTCGCTAAGGGGCTTCGTACTTTTAATATAGTACTAGTTTTTATCCACGCGTGTTGCACGTAACTTTTTGCATTAATCAATAAAAAGTTACTCACAATTTTACCTTTGGCACTAGGAAATACGAACTCCTAGAGAAAAAAAGATGTATTCACTAAATTAACCTTAATTAATTGTTACCTTGACGCATTAGAATATGTAAATAAGCGCAAATTTTGGATAAATAAAATTAATTCCTTCTTGATTATATAAATGGACACTTATTTTGGACTAAATAAAAGGTAAAATGGTCACTTATTGCGGACAGGAGAAAGTATATGATAAGAAAATACTTTTATAAATCTATATTAAAATACAACATATATATATATATATATATATATATATATATATATATATATATATATATATATGACAAGAGAGTATAAAAATTGTATCAATGAGTGACAAATTTTTCAAATGAGACGTTTTCTAGAGCAACAAAATCAACAATTAGGCAATACTATTACTTGTATAAAAATATAACTAAATAATACTTTTTACACCGATTAGCTAAATATCATTAACCATTTATTGGTGTAACAAAAGGAGAAAAATCATTGTCTGAAAAAAACTATTCAGTTACTCAACAGTAGAAAGTGTCTGCTCTTCGCAACCTCAATTTTTATTTTTAGAATCATCACAAAGTTTCTTAAATACGTTCAATTTACTCTAACTTATAAACTATTGAAAATCATTAAAGCGATGCATAACCAAGCAAACACACTCAAAGAGGTCATTCCACCTAATTTCCTTCCAAAGAATCATACTCATACCATATGAAACAAAATCTTATATAGACTAAATTTTTTTAACATTAAAATATGTACTTGTGATTTTCAAATTTATAAGCAAAATTTTACAACCTAGTTTTTTTAATCTTTATTTATTGATTCCACTATATGTTAATTTTTAGCTCTAATTCAGAAGTTACCAGTATTTTAAGTTACACATTATCCATTAGCATCTAGTCTGTATAGAGTTTCATGCAAATAGTATAGTAAAAATACATTCCTGTGTATTATAGTAATTTTTGTTAACTTTTAAATTGTCTTTTCAGTTTAATCTTCGTATTAAAAAACTATAAAATATATCAGTTTACGAAAATTTAAACTTATAACCAATTCATGGGAATAATTTGAAGTTACTAAAAAATGGATGAACAATTACAATCCATAAAAATCACTTAAATTTCAAGAAGTATCAATCACCAATGATATATATATGAAATTTAAAAACTAAAATATAAAAATATCAAGCTCCGAGACAATACTCGGAGGAGTAAAGAGATAATAAGAGAAGAGAACTTATATAAAATAATCGGATTTCCCACAGATGACAAGAATTCTAAGTGTATAAATTATAAGAATCCTAGTGAAAAGTTTAACTTTGATTGAATAATGTAAATTGTATCTCATACGAATCCTAATGGAAATAAACTATAAACTTTGTAGGGTTGCATATGTGCAATTTAAATTTGAAAAGAATTCTATCCTTCAGTAATTACAATTATATCCTTAAATTATACAAATATTCAAGGACATAAAAGTCGATCAAAATTTCAGAGATATTTTAGTCATTTAATATTTAGCATAAAACATTTATACTTTTATAATAATATAGATAGATAGATAGATGGATAGATAGATAAACTTTAGACATTTGTGTTGCATTAAATTATCTTGACAAGAGTAAAATAAGAGTTTCAAATTAAATTATTTTAAATACACAAAAGTGACACTCTTTTTGGGATAAAAAAACGTGTCACGTAAATTTAAACGGTGGGAGTAGTAGTTTTATAGATCTTATAAAATCCTTAGATGTTAGGTCATGTGGTGCGGTAGAATGACATGTGGAGTCCACCTCACCCAGATATCAAGGTGTAACATTTTAATAGCCACAGTAGATTACCGTCAGAAATATTTTATTACTTTGCTAGCAGTAAGAATAAATTTAAGCGAAAGATATAACGAAGGATAAATATATACTATACATAATTGTACATAGATAAATCTAGCACATCTTAGTTTGTTGGGAGATGATTGCTGACGTAGAGCAGTAACATTGAACTTGAGTTAATTGGAGTGAACTAAAACGGAGTATACAATTGAACTTCCGTTGTGCCTTCTAATTTGCAGACGTTCGATTGGCCAATTTATCACTGCATACTTATAAACTCGAAATCTCTGTCTACTTTCAATATTATGATAACATGTCTGATCAATTAATTTAAAATGTTAAATAGTTAGAGAATGTTATAAATATATTATATTATGGATGTTCATTTAGTACTCCGTTGTAAATAAGTTTCCTGAAGAAACTTATCCATATGAGACTCCACCGTAAATATGTTTATCTATTTAGTACTATATTGGAAATAAGCTTCCTGAAGAAGCTTATCACTTCGGTACCCGGTTATGGATAAACATTACCCCCAGTAGAAGTTTATCCATATCGGGTATAATAAGCTTATCTTTTCAGTACCCAGTTATGGATAAACATTACCCCCGGTAGAAGATTATCCATACCGGGTATAATAAGCTTATCCATTCAGTACTCCGTTATGGATAAATATTGCTCTCAGTAGAAGATTATCCATATCTGGTACAGCAGCAGCTTACACAGCAGCTTGTAGTAGCAGCTTACACAGCAGCTTATAGTAGCTTACACTGCAGCTTGTAGTAGCAGCTTACACAGCAGCTTGTAGTAGCAGCTTACACAGCAGCTTCCTTTCTTCTATAAATAGAAGAGATTTCAGTTCATTATGTACATCAGTTTGAATTCGAATAATATATCAGTTTCTCTCTATACTTGTCTTTACTTTATAGTCTTTATTTCATAACACGTTATCAGCACGAAGCTCTACCATCTCGAGCAAATATTTTGAAAGTATCTGAGGTAAGAACTTTCTTTTCCTAAATAATGTCAAATCTTTCTAAACTTGAATTTGTAGCCCTGGATATATCGGGCAAAAGCTACATGTCTTGGGTGCTTGATGCTGAAATTCATCTTGATGCGATGGGTCTGGCAGACACCATCAAGGATAAAAATCAGGCATCAAACCAAGACCGTGCCAAAGCAATGATATTCCTACGCCATCACCTTGATGAGGGCCTGAAAATGGAATATCTCACTATTAAAGATCCAGTCATACTGTGGAATAATTTGAAAGATAGATATGACCACCTGAAGATGGTCGTTCTTCCACAGGCACGTTATGATTGGACTCATCTAAGGCTACAAGATTTTAAATCTATCAGTGAGTATAATTCTGCTATGTTCAGAATTATTTCCCAATTAAAATTATGTGGTGATAATATTACTGATCATGATATGTTGGAGAAAACTTTCACCACTTTTCATGCCTCGAATATGCTCCTGCAGCAGCAATATCGAGAGATGAGATTTAAAAAGTATTCTGAACTTATCTCACATCTTCTTATAGCAGAGCAACATAATGGACTATTAATGAAAAATCATGAAAGCCGACCTATTGGTTCTTGTCCATTCCCTGAAGTGAATGAGACGAACTTCCACCAAGCTAAACGTGGAAGAGGTCGTGGCCCCAGTCGTGGTCATGACCGTGGTCGGGGAAGAAACCCCAATCATGGTAATAACAATGCACCAAAGAAGCCTTCTCACCACCAGCAGTGGAAAAGGAAGGAACAAAAACATGAAGCGGTGCAAGCGCCAAATGTAGAAAATGCATGCTATAGATGTGGAGGAAAAGGGCACTGGTCACGTACTTGTCGTACGCCAAAGCACCTGGTTGAGCTTTATCAAGCCTCCCTGAAGAAGACAGAGAAAAATGCTGAAGCAAATTTTATTTCTGAAGATAATTTAGACTTCATGCATTTGGATGTAGCTGATTACTTTGCACTCCCAGAAGGAGAAACAAGTCATGTAATCGGTGGTGAATCTGTAGAAATGTAAATATTTTAATTTTTGTTATTTGTAATAGATAGTATGGTTATGTAATTGTTGTACATAAAGAAAAATTATGATTTGATAATGATGTTTACTATAATATATCTTATTTATGTCATTTTAAAGAATATGGATAATATTATTAGATCAACTTAAACTCTAGCAGAGTTTGCAAGAAATATACAACCACCAGAAGTAGTTATATTTCATATATCTCATTGTAATTATATTTTGTTAACCACCAGAAGTGGTATATGTCTATGATCACCAGAAGTGATAATTTAGGCTTTCTATAGTTACAATTGAAGATAAGCTACATAAATATTCTCTATATTAAATGCACGCCTCGATTTGCTCCTGAAGTAGTAAATATTTTAAAAGAGGTTGAGGCATCACAATTTGATGTGATTAATGCGCATTCAGATAATTATGTTCGATTTCCTGAAGGATGAGAACTTTTGATAATATTAATCCATTCCCTGAAGTGAATGTGACAATACTAATAAGTCGGGTAAATATGAACGCGCTCTTGATGTGAATACATTACAATTCACCTCCAGAAGAGTTAATATAATTGAGAGAATATATACTCAATATTTCGTATTTTAAATTTGCTCCTGAAGAAGTAACACAATTGAAATTGCCTCATGAAGTGGAAAAATATTATGAAGAAGAGTTTTCGTGTGCTTAAACAATTATTTTACATTGTTTATTTGATTGTGATTTTCTCTCATGACACCGGCAGTGTCTGAGCAATATTTGATAGTACAAAATGTATCAATAACTCCTGAAGAGCTAAATGTTTGCCTAACGAATACATGACACCAGTAGTGCCAGATAAATATTAGATTGTGGATAATAAATTAAGGCTCTCGAAGAGCTTATATACAAATATGTCATTCATATTATATGATTATGGTCAAAATATATGTTGTAGTAAACCTGAAGTTTACTAATACAAATGGCTATCATAGTGAGACTACAAATGATTGGAAGATTGATAATCTTCATGTTTCCACAATCATAGGGGGTAAAATAATATGTATGTGAGAAGTTACCCGCCTTATTCTTTAATTTGTACTATATCATGTATCACAGTAAACTAGAAGTTTACTAAAGCAAAAGTTTATGCCATAGTAAACCAGAAGTTTACTAAGAGATAGCACATGACATGATAAACTTGAAGTTTTCATTTGCCATTTTTAAATGAGCTATTTGAAAATTCAGATAAGCATATACTAAAGAACTAGAAGATTCTTCAGGAATTCTCATGTGTTGTTTGTTCTCATAATGAATTGATTATACCAGCTAAAGTTGGGACTAAGACCCCTGATTCTGAAATATATAAAAGGTGAATATGGGCCCGTTCACCTATCATGTGAACCACTTATAGGTGCATATATGAGATGGTTACATGTGTAATTATTGTCAACCTGCAGTTTGGCATTTGGAATTGCTTTTCTCGATTAAGAGCATAATTTTCAGATTATGAAATCAAGACAGTTCATCTTGATAATGCTGGTTTATATCCAAGCTGGTTTAGCATTGAATACCTCCTATTAATGTCTAAACCATTGCTTATGAGAACAAAGCTTCATGTGTTGGTCTAAGATTTTCTAAATTGCATATAGCAGCACTTGTATGCATCAGATCAACAATATATGATAAGTCCTCCCTTCACAATTGGTTTAGGATCAGAAACCAAATATTTTTACTATCTTTTGTTGTGTGGTATATGATTAATTTCTCTACCATAATACACAAAGATATTTTTCCCAAAGATGATTGAGGATATATGTTAGTTTTTCTAACATTTGAGGGATGGAATAAACAGTTGAAAAATATGTTATATGAATCAAATTATCATGATCCTCACTTAGAAGATAATTCAAGTCGAATGCCAGAAGCATTTGTTGATCCAAAATTAAATATCATATTTCAGCTGCAAATGCTCCTATTAAAATTAAAGTCCCTGAAGGATAGAGTTTACTGTACGCATGAAGCGTGGTAGACCAATCGGTTCCAAAGGTAACAATCCTTGAAAAATAGTAGGAGCTAATGATCAAAATGATCATAATGAGGAGGAAATAAGCTCTAGAAGAGCCCACGACATAACATTTCATGAAACTCCCGAAAAAGTTCAGGTACCTGAAAATAAAGAAAGTGATGAGATCTCCACAAGTTATGTCGCTTCGGAACTGACACAAAATGATCGTCGACGATACATTTAATACAATATAGTGCACAATATTGTAAACGATTGTGAGGATCGGACTAGCAGTCCAGACACTTGAAGATGTCATACCATTTAGATACAAGTCTTAACCTATATGACTTATTTGGCTAAATCTATATGAAGATCCTTGAAGGATTGAAAATGCCCGAAGCATATAATTCAAAGTCTTGAGAAATGTACTCGATCAAATTATAAAGATCTTTGTACGGTTTAAAGCAATCTGTGCGCGTGTGGTATAATCGCCTCAGTAAATATTTGCTGAAAGAAAGTTACATAAATTATGTTATTTGTCCATGTATTTTTATAAAGAAAATGTCATCAAAATTTGTTACACTTGCTGTTTATGTTGGTGACATAAATCTTATTGGAACTCCGGAAGAGCTCCAAGAGGGTCTTAAAAATACTTTTACATGGACAAAGTGTACCCATTAAGTACACCAATGAATATTCAATCACTTGAAGTGAATAAGGATCCGTTCCAACCTCTAGAAGAGGATGAGGAGCTCCTTGGTCCTGAAATACTCTATCTCGGTGTAGATGGTGCACTTATTTATCTTGCTAATGCTAACAAAAGTGGTGCAGATCGTATTGGTAATGCAGATGCAGGTTATTTATTCATTCGAGAAATATGTGGGTTGGAATGTGATAAAAGACCCACAATATTATACAGAGACAATGTTTCATGCATAGCACTATTAAAGGGAGGATTTATAAAAGGAGATAGAACGAAGAAGATTTCACCAGAATTATTCTACACACACGATCTTCAGAAAAGTGGTGACATTAATGTGCAACAAATCCGTTCAAGTGATAATCCAACAGATTTATTCACTAAATCTTTGCCAACTTCAACTTTTGAGAAGATGGTATACAAGATTGGAATGCGGAGACTCAAATATTTGAAACAAGGTTTTCATCAGGGGGAGTAAAATACGCGATGCACTCTTTTTTCCTTACTAAGGTTTTTCCCATGGGGTTTTCCTTATAAGGTTTTTAATGAGGCACCTAGCAATGTGTCTTACTAAATATGTGTACTCTTTTTCCTTCACTGGTTTTTTTTCCCACGTGGTTTTTCCTAGTAAGGTTTTAATGAGGCACATTATCTTTTAATGAACATCCAAGGGGGAGTGTTATAAATATATTATATTATGGATGTTCATTTAGTACTCCGTTGTAAATAAGCTTCCTGAAGAAGCTTATCCATATGGGACTCCACCGTAAATATGTTTATCTATTTAGTACTATATTGGAAATAAGCTTCCTGAAGAAGCTTATCACTTCGGTACCCGGTTATGGATAAACATTACCCCCAGTAGAAGTTTATCCATATCGGGTATAATAAGCTTATCTTTTCAGTACCCAGTTATGGATAAACATTACCCCCGGTAGAAGATTATCCATACCGGGTATAATAAGCTTATCCATTCAGTACTCCGTTATGGATAAATATTGCTCTCAGTAGAAGATTATCCATATCTGGTACAGCAGCAGCTTACACAACAGCTTGTAGCAGCTTACACAGCAGCTTGTAGTAGCAGCTTACACATCAGCTTATAGTAGCTTACACTGCAGCTTGTAGTAGCAGCTTACACAGCAGCTTGTAGTAGCAGCTTACAGAGCAGCTTCCTTTCTTCTATAAATAGAAGAGATTTCAGTTCATTATGTACATCAGTTTGAATTCGAATAATATATCAGTTTCTCTCTATACTTGTCTTTACTTTATAGTCTTTATTTCATAACAGGGAAGACTTTTATTTCTTTAATTAATTAATCATCATATATGCAGCTACCTTTGGACATTCTGAAGAGGAGTACTTATGAATTTATTCCGAGATTTCAAGATATTGACAGCACAACATAGGATTAAGCACCTATTCTATACACCCGCCAACCTCTGACCGACCTCGTAATTTATCATGATCAGAAATGAACTCTATGAAGAATGAAATCTTAATAAAACATGTTATCGTCAAATAGTCTTACAGTTTCTGTCACGAATCGAATTTCTCATTCTCGAAAATTGTGATGGCGTCTACTCGTGAAAGTTAGGCAAACTAACTATTAAGGTTTTAACTTATTAGCAATCAACCTAAACAGATATAAATAATAATTACAGTTAAACAAATAAAAAGCGCAAAAGAGTTAAAACCAATTTAAATAATCCAATACATGTCTACCCATAAATCTGGTGTCACAATTTCACGAACGACTACGATTTTTACTACAAACACAAATCTAAAAAGAAAAGAGACAGTAAAAAGCTAAAATAGGAAAGGGGGACTTTAGGCTCTGCGAACGCCAGCAGATCTACTTGGTCTCCCTGGACTGAAGGCAGCTACCTTTAACTACTCACCAAGTCCGGTAACGAAATCTGCACAAAAGAGTGTAGAGTGTAGTATCAGTACAACCGACCCTATATACTAAGTAAGTGCCGAGCCTAACCTCGACGAAGTAGTGACGAGGCTAGGACACGACAATCATATATACATGTGTAGTTAAATCGTATACAAACAGAATCATAGTAACAGGAATCAACAGAATAAGGTGGGAAGGGGACATGTTGCGGGGGAATATCAGATTCTAACAATAAACATTAGAGAGGCATCAATAAAGAAGCATAATGAACATCATATCTATATCAACAAGAATAATGAAACTGTAACACGTGTACGACATCACCCTACGTGCTTTTGCTCCCGTCCTCTCCATATGAATAACAGAAACGACACGGCATCACCCTTCATCCATTACCTCTCATAATCATGGCATGACATCACCCTTTGTGCATTATTCCTCACAATATTGGCACGACATTGATCCCTTCGTGCATTAACTCTCAAATTATGGTACGACATCACCCTTCATGCATTATCACTCATAGTATCGGCACAGCATCACCCTTCATGCATTACACTCACTCACAATATCATGCACGACATCACACTTCGTGTTTTACACTCTTTCTCACCCAAACAATAGAAACAATACGTCCCAACAAGGGATTCAACAATATCAACAATAACATCCCGACATATAACCAATCTCGTTTCAACAATTATTTTACAAAAAGAAACTCAACTTGAGTCAATACTCAACCATAGTCAATTACCAAGAATCTTTCATAAACTTGGTTCAACATCGATAATTATCAATTTAAGCATGGACAGTGCATAATAGAGTCATAATAATCATGGTATCAGACCCACGGGCATGCTTGACACCAACGTATAGATACTCGTCACCACACCTATACGTCGTACTCATACTAACACATAGCAAATAAGACCACAACTCTTATTCCCTCAAGCTAAGGTTAGGCCAAACACTTACCTCGATTCCACGGACAAGATTAAGCCTCAACTACCGCTTTACCTCTCGGTTCCACTTCCAATTTGTGTGCATCTAGTCATAATTTACTTAATAACATTAATAAATGCTAAATAAATCAATTCTAATGCATGAAGATAGATTTCCCATTATTTTTTCCAAAAAGTTAAAAATCGACCCCGAGTCCGCTTGGTCAAAATCCGAAGTTCGAACCAAAACCCGATCATCCATTCACTCATGAACTCAAATATGGAATTAGTTTTGAAATCGGATCTCAAATTGAGGTCCAAATCCTCAAAATTTGAAAATCCTAATCACTACCCAAAAACACCCAATTTTCCATGAAAACCCTATATTTTGAAGTGAAATTATGTAAAAAAAAAAAAAAGGATTAGATTGAAGAAGATGAGTTAGAAATCACTTACTTATGATTTAGGAAAGTTTGAGCCTTTGAAAAATCGCCTAAGTATGTTTAGGTATTGAGAAAGTTGAAAAATGATGAAAAATCCCGTCTGAAATCCCAACAGGTGCAGTTATCGCAATTGTGATCAGGGGTTCGCAATTGCGAACCCTTTGGAAATCTGTTATCTTCGCAATTACGAAGGGGGACATCGCATTTGTGATGAAGGGGCTTCACAATTCCCAGCCCAGTGTCCGCGTTTGCGATAAGGGCTTACCCAAGCTTGGTTCGCAATTGTGACACTTTGATCGCATTTCCCAAGCCTGACCACTTTGCAATTGCGAAGCCAGATGCACTGCTGCAATTTCCTAAGTCCAAATCACTCCGTAGCCTATCCAAAACTTACTCGAGCCTCCGGGGCTCCAAACCAAACATTCACGCAAGTCTAAAAATATCATATGGACTTGCTCGTGCGATCAAATCATCAAAATAACATCAACAAATACGAATTTAACCTCAAATTCATGAAATTCCTTAAGAACATTGAAAATTCCATTTTCTCAACTAAAGGTCCGATTTATACCAAATCAACTCTGATTCTTATCAAATTTCATAGATTCGACTTAATTATAATTTTTAATTCCAGAACAGTGTAGTTGCGGGATTTCATAAAAACACACGAACTCCTTCTTCTTCAAGGTCTTTAGTCGTTCATTGAAGCTCTCTTTCACCAACACTTCTTGGGTTAGTAAATTTTAACTCGTTTTCTTCATTTTCCATCAATGTCTATTGAATCCCTAAGCCTAAAACATGTAATTTAGGATAAAGATTGGGGGAATTGGGTAGAGTTAGGGCTTTTTACTTTTTCTTGATTTAGACCTCGTTTTGGGGTCGAATTTGAAAACAAAGTATATATTCGGGCTCGTGGGTAAATGGGGGATATGAATTTTGTCCGAACCTCGTGTTTTGACCAAGCGGGTTTGAGATCGATTTTTGAGATTTTAGGAAGAAAGCTTGAAAATCTATAATTAGGCATTGGGTTTGTTTTGTTTAGCATATAATGAGTTGGAGCCGAATTCGAGGGGGAAAGCGGTTGTTGTGGATTGATTTGGCCGTGGAAGTTGAGGTAAGTGTTTGGTCTAAGCTTAGCTTGAGGGAATAGGTGTTGAGTCTTATTTGCTACTTGCTAATTGTCGAGTGCGATGTATAGGCATGGTGACGAGTATCTATACATTGGAGTCTAGCATGACCGTGAGTCTTTATATTGCAAATATTCTTATTTTGTTGTAACTTCCATGCTTAATTGATGATTTCTATATGTTGTAAAGAGCATGTGAAAGGAATTGTGATCTTTAAACTTCGAGGAGCATTGGCTCGAGTTGTAATACGAATTGTGAAGAAATATGAGAAAAATGGACCCTTTGGAGCATTGGCTCAAGTGGTAAAGTGAATTATAAAGTAAGAAATGAAAGAAAGAGAAAGAGCTATTGATTTATTCCCTTACCAGGATGTTTTGTTGATTTGTTGATCTTCTCCCTTGCCGGGATATTGAATTTATTGATATTGTTCCCTTGCCGGGATTTAACTGTTTAATTGTATTCCCTTGCTGGGATTTCTATCATTATTTATTTACTTCCTTGTCCCTTATTTGTAATTGTTGTTTGGGCGAGGAAGAGCGATTAAGCACAAAGGGTGATGCCGTGCATTGTTTGCTATTGTGAGGAAAGAGTGTAAAGCACGAAAGGTGATACCGTACTGTGCGATGTACCATTCCGTACCGATATTTATTGATTATATGGTGAGGAAAGAGTGTAAGGCACGAAGGATGATGCCGTGCATTTGTTGATTTCTGATTTCCTTGTTGATATCCGAGTTATGTTGTTTCTTTCATTACCTGCTGTTATTTGATTATTTCGAGGTATTAGATTTCCTTACCCTATTTGCCTTGTGATTGTTGTTTGGATGAGGAAGATCGTAAAGCAAAAAGGGTGATGTCGTGTATTATTTTGGTGAGAACGAGAGTAAAAGTACGAAGGGTGATGCCGTGAAAATTGTTGATTTCTGCTTCCTTGTTGATATTCTAGTTATGTTGTTTCCTTCCTTACTTGATGCCTTTCTATTCGGAACTATATTCACCCCCACATCATGTTCCCCTTCCTTTATTAATTGGTTACTTTCTGTATTTCTTTTCCGTTATATATATATATATATATATATATATATATTCGAACTGCACAGGTTTACTTGGTTGTCTGGTTCTAGCCTCGTCACTACTTCGTCGAGGTTAGGGTGGGCACTTACCAGCACATGGGGTCGGTTGTGCTGATACTACACTCTGTGCTCTTTTGCACAGATCCAGGTCTTGGATAGCAGCAGTAGCGCGGGAGCCAACCTTCAGTCCAGTGAGACACCGAGGTAGCCTTGCAGGCGTCCGCAGGCCCGGCGTCCTCTCTATCTTTTATTCCAGTCTGTTATCTCATGTTTTCGAGATAAACAGTTTATATTCTTCTTTCAAACGGTTGTATTTAGTACTCTTAGAAGTTCGTGTTAAATGTGACACCAGTTCTTGGGTAGAGGCATATGTTGATTTCCGCATTATTGTTCAGTTTCTTTAATTTACGTCTTCCGCATATTTATTTAACTTCCATTATTTTCATGATATTACTGATAATTGTCAAAAGAAGTAATTTGTTAATGAATAGCAGTTAAGAATTGGCTTGCCTAGCTCACATTAGTAGGCGCCATCACGACTCCCGAGAGTGAGAAATCCGGGTCGTGACAGCTGATAAATCTAAGATTTTAACGTTGAAACTTTTACTTTTAGCAATTTCTGTTGATTTTTCCGAAAAAATAGTTAAAATTTGAAAAAAATAGTGCCAAGATCACTTCTAGGCATATTATTGAAGCAAACGACTAACCAGATTGTATTATCACTTTTAGGCCGCGCCAGAAACTGTTTACATCTAATAGCCAAAAAGGTTTATAAAATTTGTATAATTATTGTATATTAACATACAAAATGTATGTATACACAAAATAATATACAAATTTTATATATTTTCACGGCTATTATTTTTACAACGGCTATACAGTGTCATTTTCTCATTGAAAACTGGCAAGGAAGGAGATATTTTCAAGGTCAAAATTTTAGAAGACATTATCTAAAAATGAGAAATTAAAGTGATAATTTGCGTTATCCAATAAAAGGAGAGGATACGTTTTGCTTCATGAATCAGAGTTGGTTAACACTGTTACATTTTGAACACATTCTATCAGTGAGACTAAAGTTGCTCTATTTTAGCATACTTAAGGGACTAAATATGCTCAGGGTTATATTTGAGGGACTAAAATCGACCTACCCTCAAATAAATTTTTTGTTGATTTCAAAGTTCTAAACATTAAAAAAAATATTAACATGGAAGGTATTATAGTTATAATACACACTTCAAATAATTAAATACTTTATTTAAGATAAAATTTTAATTGATTTAAAATTCTAAATATTAGGATTTCCTACATAATTTAAATAAGTAGTTATTTAATAACTAAAATTTTAACTAATTTAAAAGTTTTAAATATTACATAAATAATTAAATTATAGTTTTTTCCAATGAGTTAAGAGTATTTTACCTTATTTTCAAAATACAATACGATGTATATTTATATTCTTTATTATCTTTTTAGATAGTTGTCCCGCATTATTTCAAAACTTGGGTTTTAAGTTTTGTATAGTACTTATGATTTTCAAATGGTTAGAATCGATTAAAGTTGTAAGTAGTCAAAAACATGAATTACACTTAATGGTATAAATATATTTTCAAGTAAATAACTATATAAATTGATGTGTATATGATAGTTTAAATATTTTATTGGAGAAAAAGTGATCTTTGAAATGCTTACTCAAACACGTTCATTGTTTTTATGGACGCAGAATAAATTGAATTGGTTAAATATAAGGTAAGCTTAATTGATTTTGATGTCCTAAATATTAGATTTTTTTATGTAGTCCCTCAAATAAGGAAAACTTTAATAAGTAAAGTTTTAGTTTGACTTCAAAATATTAAATATTAAAAAATAATTAAATAACTATTTTGTCTAGTGTGAACTCTATTTTAAAAAGGTAAATTTCACGACCCATTTTCGGAACAAGCCGGGACCGGCACTCGATCACTAAACATGACCGAGCAAACCATCTCCGCTTATCAAATCTATTATAACTCCAAACTTTATATGCAACAAGGCAATACTCTAACCAAATACTTTTAATTAATTTAAATATTTAAATAAATCAACTCCAAAACTTTATTCATAGTAACTACTAAATTACTGCTAAGTTATTATCAAAAACATCTGAATCTTAACCCAACGACTATGTCTATGAAGCCTCTACTGATAAACTGACGCACTGCTCAGGACATGAGATTTCTTGGCCAGTTCTCTAAGTAAACAAAGAAATAGCTAAATAAAAATGACTCTAAGGAATACTCCACGAACAAAAGAGGAGCTCACCAATAGCACTAGAAGAGAAGGAAGTCCAAACCCGTAGCCTGGTCGCCTGCAAAACCGGTTCCTACGTTGTACCGCAGACCAACGTAGGTTCCCAAAAGAGAACGTCAGTACCATCCTCAGTGAGTCTCAACAACGGGAGCCAAAATAACATATCCATTACGAGCAAATGTTCTAAATTCATGTAAAACATAAAGCTCATAAGAATAATTCTAAAATAATTGCATAATAACAGTTTATGAATATTCTATTCTTATAAAAAAATACTTCACTTTATACTTTGGGAGTTCCAACTATCCTGGCCTATTTTTGTCTTAGTCACCGTGTGATCGGCACAGGTTCGACCCCAACCTGATCGAATAGGCCCAATCCACGAGGTGTCACTCGCTTCATGGTTCTCAGCGCTCATGTATCATACCTTAGCATGGCTAAGTAAATTCTCAGCAACGAGACCCTCGGCTCGTGTGCTCCCTACTTTGGCACAAGTAGTTTTAGGAAGTCAACGTCTTGGTCAGGACCCTAGGCCTAGACGATGACCCCTTCTCAGAATAAAGGATACTCCCAAAAATCTTTTCTTTCTAAACTTCTTCTTGTGACTTTTCAAGTCTAAATCTTTTCTGAAACATCCTATACATACTCATACTGGTATCCTTAAAGGTAAAGCATGACATAAGAATGAAATAAATATTTAAAAGTATATCTAAAGATTCTTGCTCCTTCATGAATTTTCAACATGAAAATGACATATAAGAATAACACAAAAATTTAAAAATTTATGCACACATATCATAATAAATAATCTAAGTTAATAGGTACTCACTCGCTCCAATTAAGTACATATAAACTCTTTTAAGCAATTCATCAAACACCTTGTATGCGTGCTTTTGTGAGTTAAACCACTTTAGTAAAGGGTTATATCAACTCACCTCAAAACTCCTCGAGCTAATACGTAGGCCCCGGTCCAATTTATACCCGTCAGACAATTGATTCTATAACAACCAGTGCATTTTAATTAATTTCAAAGTCTCACACCTAAACATTAAACTTACTGTTGATACAGAAGAAGAAGGGAATTAACTATCCAATTCTTACACTATAGGATAATTGAGAATAGGAAATTATATATACTTGAGTTCAATAACTAGTGATTTGTAAAGAAACCTAGAATTCCGTTGCTTGCGTCAGTATTTCGCTGGGACGTGCTTCTGTTTCTTATACGCAAAAGTCTGTTTGGAATTTTTCCGTAGCTTCGTTCAAGGCTTAAGGCTTTAAGCCTGCCTTACACTTTTCAACAACCCTTTTATGGGCTTAAGGGCCTTTTGGATTGTCCCCCCCCCCCTTTTGTTATTTTGTCCTTTTTTTGTCCTTTTTTGTTTTGTTTTGATTTTTTTTAACTTAACTAATAATTAATGATACCCACTTTTAATAATTAATAATATTAAAATTATTAATATTTTCCTAATTGTATATATATATATATATATATATATATCACTATAGACAAGATAAAAATAATAAAAATAGTGATAATTTAGTTTTATAGTTAGCGTGTCTCGAAACTTTCATAAATTTGAGGAGTGTTACAATCTTCCCTCCTTAAAAACATTCGTCCTCGAATGTTGCTAGGGCCTTATTCTTAAGCTAACAATCATCTCTTAGGTCCTTGAACCTCTTAAGTTTTCTTAGCACTACTCATTCTTCCAAGGGACTCAAAATTTTGGCTAACTCCCTAAATTTTCAAAAATTTCGGCAGAATTTCCCCCGTAAATTGGACTATCCAAAAAAATATCCCTGTCACAAATACCACAAATACATCAACAACAACCAAATATACCATAACAAGTCATTCATAGGCACCAACGCAGCTCATAAATTAATTACTCACACTCCGGTAAGGAAGTACCACAATAACTAATAAGAATCTAAAACACAACAACTTTAGCACAAATAAATCACTTTAATGAATTAAATATACTACGACATAAACTAAATTAATACAACAATTAAGTATAATCTAGGAAGAAGGATAGAAACACTTGCTAACTTGTGTTTAATAAATAAAATATAAATGTCAAACCAAACTTAGGTTCACATACCTTTTTCCTCAAATAAATATGGATATTTCTTTCTCATATCTTCCTCGACCTGCCACGTAACCTTTTTTGAATCATGATTACTCCACAAAACTTTTACTGATGCTAAATCTTTTATTCTCAACTTTCTTACTTGCCTATCGAGAATTTCTATAAGTACGTCTTCATAAGTCAAGACTTCTTCAATTTCTATGGTATCGGTAGGTATTATATGCGGCTCATCATGAATGTACTTTCTAAGCATAGACACATGAAATACAGAATGAACAGAGGATAACTCAACAGGCAACGCTAGCTCATAAGCCACATTTCCCTTCTTTTCTATAATCTCATAAGGTCCAATAAATCTAGAACTAAATTTCCCCTTCTTACCAAACCTCATAACTCCTTTCATTGGTGAAGCTTTCAAAAACACCTTGTCACCAACCATGAACTCTAAGTCACGATGCCTCTTATCAGAATAGGACTTTTGATGACTCTGAGCCACTTTTAGTCTTTCTCTGATTAGCCGGACTTTCTCTAAGACCTCACAAACAAACTCTGGATCAATCAAAGGCACCTCTGCTGGTTCGAACCAACCCATTGGAGACCTACATCTTCGCCCATACACCGCTTCATAAGGAGCCATACCGATGCTGGCCTGATAGTTGTTATTGTAAGAAAATTCTATAAGTGGCAAGTGATCATCCCAATTACCTCCAAAATCTATAACACATGCCCGCAACATATCTTCGCATGTCTGAATGGTCCTTTTTGCCTGACCATTAGTCTGTGGGTGGAAAGCGGTGCTCAAATTGACCTTTGTACCTAATCTTTTCTGAAATGCCTGCCAAAAATGCGTTGTGAACTGAGGGCCTCTGTCAGATATGATTGAAACTGGAGTACCATGCAATCAGACTATTTCTTTGATGTACAAATGCACATACTGCTCTGTGGAATATGTCGTCTTTACTGGTAGAAAATGCGCGGACTTTGTCAGCCTGTCTACGATAACCCAAATTGAATCATGCTTACGATATGTGCGAGGTAGACCTACTACGAAATCCATATTAATCATCTCCCATTTCCACTGTGGTATCTCTATATCTTGAGCTAGGCCACCAGGCCTCTAATGCTCGGCTTTGACTTGCTGGCAATTCAAACATTTAGCCACATGATCTGCTATTTGCTTCTTCATGCCTTTCCACCAATACAACTCTTTCAAGTCAAGATACATTTTGGTAGCACCTGGGTGGATAGAGTACCTCGAACTATGAGCTTCTTCCATTACGGCCTTTCTAAGATCATCTACATCAGGCACACATAACCGATTATTCAACTTCAAAACTCCATCACTTCCTAGAGTGAAAGCAGTGATTTCTTTGTTTCTGGCTCCTTCTTTTAACTTCACTAAGTATGGATCTTCGTCTTACTTAGCCTTAACATGCGCAACAAGGGAGGATTGCGCTAAGGCATAAGCATTTATACCTCCTTCTTCGGTCTCATCCAATCTAATTCCATCATTTGCTTGTTTTTGAATTTCTCGACCCAAAGATCGCCTATGTACGACAAGATGGACCAAGACACCTATTGACTTCCTACTAAGTGCATCTGCTACCACATTAGCTTTGCCCGGGTGATAAAGAATATTGATGTCATAATCTTTCAATAGCTCGAGCCACCTTCTCTGTCTCAAATTTAATTCTTTTTGCTTAAAAATGTACTGGAGGCTTTTGTGATCTGTAAACACTTCAGAATGCTTGCCATATAGGTAGTGTCGCCATATTTTTAATGCAAACACCACTGCTGCAAGTTCCAAGTCGTGTGTGAGATAGTTCTTTTCATGATTCTTTAACTACCTGGAAGCATAAGCAATAACTTTTTCATTTTGCATAGGAACACAATTGAGACCAACTCTAGAGGCATCACAATACACTGTGAACCCACCCGAACCTGTCGGCAAGGTTAATACAGGTGCAGTGGTCAACCTCTTCTTTAACTCTTGAAAACTCTGCTCACAAGCATCTGAACACTGGAACTTAACTGCTTTCTGGGTCAAATTAGTTAATGGAGCTGCAAGTGAAGAAAACCCCTCTACAAACCTTCTATAGTAGCCAACTAACCCCAAGAAACTCCTGATTTCGGTTGGCGTTGTCGGCCTAGGTCAGTTCTTGACTGCTCCTGTCTTATGAGGGTCTACTTTTATTCCTTCAGTAGATACCACGACCATGTGGCCTAAGAATGCCACTGACTGCAATTAGAACTCACATTTTGAAAATTTGGCATAAAGCTCATTCTCCTTCAAGGTCTGCAAGGCTATTCTGAGGTGTTCTGCATGATCTTCCTTGCTCTTAGAGTATACCAAAATATCGTCTATAAACACGATAATAAAGGTATCAAGGAATGGCTTGAAAACTTTGTTCATGAGGTCCATGAATGCAGCTGGAGCATTTGTCAATCCGAAGGACATCACTAGAAATTCATAGTTCCCGTAGCGAGTTCTAAATGCTGTTTTAGATATATCCTCTTCTCTGATTCTCAACTGATGGTACCCCGACCTCAAGTCTATTTTTGAAAAGTACTTTGCACCCTGAAGTTGATCAAATAAATCATCAATTCTTGGCAGTGGGTACTTGTTCTTAATGGTAACTTTATTCAACTGCCGATAGTCGACACACATTCTGAGAGACCCATCTTTCTTCTTGATAAACAGGACCGGGGCACCCCATGGTGAAACACTTGGCCTGATGAAGCCATTGTCAAGAAGGTCTTTCAAAACTATTTTCTCAACTCATTAAGTTCTGCTGGAGCCATCCTATAAGGAGATATAGATATGGGTTGAGTGTCTAGCATGAGATCAATGCCAAAGTCTATAATTCTTTCAGGAGGAAATCCGGGAAGGTCATCTGGGAAAACTTCTGGAAATTCTCTAACAACTGGCACTAACTGAAGAGCTGGTGGTTCTGATTCTGGATTAATGATATGAGCCAAATAGGCGAGACACCCCTTACCAATCATTCGTTGTGCCTTAAGGTAAGAAATAAACTTACCTACAAGTGATGCTTAACTACCCTTCCACTCTAAGACTTTTTCATTTGAAAATTGGAACCTGACTATCTTGGCATGACAATCTAACATGGCATAGCAGGAAGATAACCAATCCATACCCATGATCATATCGAAATCCACCATTTCTAACTCTATGAGATCGGCTTTGGTGTTGCGACCTTGGACTAAAACTATACAACCTCTATAGACTCTTGTGACTTTCACTGACTCGCCAACTGGAGTAGATACTAGGAATAGCTCACTAAGTTGTTCCGGTTCTAGAACGAGGTTAATTGCAAAGTATGGAGTCACATATGAAAACGCTGAACCTGGATCCATTATGGCATAAGCATTATGTGAGCAGACTAGAAGTATACCTGTAATAACTTCTACAGATGCCTCTGCACTCTAACGATCAAGTATGGCAAACAAATGAGGTTATCCCCCTCCTTGAGTAACTCGATCTGCACCTCTGCCTGCCCCATGCCCGGTCTGATTATGAGACCCACGATCTTGAGGTGGTGCACCTACAGTAGCTGAGGAACTAGAAGGACGAGTTGATCCCTCACTGAAATTACGTCTCAACTTTGGGCAGTTGGCCTTTATATGACCAATGTCTCCGCAATGATAGCAACCATGAAACCCAAGCTTGCACTAACCTGAATATTGCCGCCTACATGTTCCACAAAAACCTTGTTATTATGAATGTTGCTCAGCATGACCCTGGCTATGTGAGGATGATGTCCTAAATTCTGATTCTGGCGAGACTGGTTTCCATAACTCTGAGTACGTCTGAAGGAAGACCCACCACCTGACTGATGACTGGACTAAGATGATGCTAATGACTCATTATTAGAGGAATCCCTTCCACCTCCGCTAGATGTACCATTAAACCTGCCCGTTGTCCAGGCTTTCTTGTTATGCTATTTTTCTTCTCTCATATGTTGTCTGTCTTTTTCTAAGTGCTTGGAAA